>NC_083223.1:198665900-198805900 GCF_032191835.1 Heteronotia binoei | reverse complement strand
TGCTGCCTGTCTGAGCCCCGATCCCTCGTCTTGTCCGACTCAGGCACCCCGTCCGGGACCAGCACTCTGGGCCGGGTGGGACTGGGAGGGGGGGCGCCCCAGGGTCAACCCCCGCCCGGAAGAGGCTGTGTGTGGTTGCTGGACAAATAAGGTTGGTCCCAGCAGTATCAGGCAAGACCTGGGTCTGGTTCTTCTTTGGGGGTTCTGCCGGGACTGCTCAGGATCAGGTCGGCAGCTTCATGCCCACGTGCTGCCAGGCAGCTTCTTCTTGGATCCCAACTGAGCTCAGGGTTCGGGTCTCAGTCGCAGCTTGTGAGGGACCCGGAGGATGGAGATATACTTCCTGGTGGGGACAGCTGGTTTCGCAGATGGAAAAGAATAGTCTTGGGCTTCGGTGGCAAAGCGACCTGCTATCCAGCTTCCCGGCCCCTGTAGCATGAGGAGGGGGCGGCGCCCTCAGTGTCCTTCCTCCCCCCCTTCCGTCAGTGCGGTCCACAGGGCTCCCCAGATGGCAATCTTAGAGGTACTTGTGAGCAAACACTGGGACGGATCGCACTTCTCTCGAAAGACAACTGGTGGTGTCCCCTATTAGCGAGGGACCAAGGCCCTGATTGACGCTCTCCGGGGTCCCTGGTGGTCTTCCACATCACTTACGGCAGGAAGATTTTGATCGGAGATGCCGAGGATCGAACCTGTGACCTTCTGCATGCAAAGCAGATCTCTCCCCGCTGACCCACGGCGAACAGTAAGGGGCCTGTGGCTCTCGGAACTCCTTGGCGGTTGGCAGGTGTTTCCACTCCACATTCCCACTCAGATAGCACTTCTCGGTGCCAGATACTATTTGCAATGGCTGATCTAGAATAACCACATTGTCTAGTAACCATAGGAAGTTCCCCGTAAACACACTTCAGCCAGGGTTATGTGTAGAAAGGCGGAAGCAGGAAAGTCTCCTCTTTCTCTTTCCAAACGCCTGGACTGCCAGAAACTGGAGACAGTTTGCAGGCCACCTCTGCCCCCCCCCCCCCACCAAGTAAGGGCATAACAACTGGGCATGACAACTGCTGTCCAGAAGAAATCCTAGTTTAGATGTGGTTTCTTAGATGTGAAAGCACTCTGCACAGGTTCAGGAACACTCTTCGAGAGTTCCTGCTTCCCATAGGCATATTAGCAGGGCTGTGTGAGAACTTTCTCTCTGTATGTGAAAGAAGCTTTTGAATCCATCCCGCCCCTCTCCCCCGCCTTTCAGTCCAAGTGTTAAAAAAAGGTAAAACTAGTCCCCTGTGCAAGCACCAGTCGTTTCCGACTCTGGGGTGACGTTGCTTTCACAACGTTTTCACGGCAGACTTTTTGCTATTGCCTTCCCCAGTCATCTATACTCCCCCCTCCCCCGCCCAGCAAGCTGGTTACTCATTTTACTGACCTTGGAAGGATGGAAGGCTGAGTCAACCTGAGCCGGCTACCTAAACCCAGCTACCGCCGGGATCGAACTCAGGTCGTGAACAGAGACTTCAAACTGCAGTACTGCAGCTTTACCACTCTGCGCCATGGGGCTCCTAGAAATGGAAGGCTGACACAAATGTTGGTCACATTATTAGATCTAGCAGTTTCAACAAAATCGAGGAGGGAGTTTGGCCTATGCATTCCATCTCATTAGTGCAAGGACCCAAAGGTGGTTGAAGGCGCCTGCATGATTATGCCCTATACAGCTGCAGAGTATATGGTCTCATTATGGCAACTCACCTGATTGGTTGGGTGACCAGGTTAGCAACACACCTGATTGATCAAGTTACATCATTCATTATACATCTGATTGGTCAATTAGACTCATGCCAATGTGAGTCCTTCTCAATACAATATAGAACCATGCGACATCAAAACAGGTGGATCTCTGGGCCTGTTTCATAAAATCTTGAGAGTTGGAAAGGACCTCCAGAGTCATCCTGTCCAACCCTCTGCACAATGCAGGAACTTCACAAATACCCCCCCCCCCCCACACCCACCCAGTGACACTTGCTCCACACCTAGAGGATGGGGTGGGGGGAGAGAGAACTGGCCTGGAGAGAGCCGCTGTATGTCTCTCGGATAGCGAGGGGCCTGGTGGGCACCTGCCCGCGGGTGGACTGCTGGGCGCTCTCCCGCCAAGCACTGCGCCCCTGGCTGCCCCTCCCCTGGCCTGTAGCAACAGGTCTGTCTCTCTCGCTGCCCGCTGAGCGAATGGGCCTTGAGAGGCACAGCCGCCTCTTCTTCCTCCTTCTCCTCTGCCATCAAGTCTCTGTGGCGTTTGCAGTGGGGGTTTAGCAACCGCCCCTCCGCCCGCCCCGATTCGGGAGTTCTGCGAGAGAACCTAGGCTTGGTGTGAAGGCAGCCTTGCCTGCCTGCCTGCCTGCCCGCCCTAAGGCTGGGAATGGGATGTTTGTCCCTCCCGCGGGCGCAAGTCCTGGCCTTTGGGTCTCGCCTGGAATCAGAGCAACGATTCGAGAAGAAAGCCCAAGGCGGATAATGCCGGTTGCGCCGGGGAGTCTGACCCAGCCTTGGAAAAGAAGGGGCGCCCCTCCCAGCACCCGAAGAGCCAGCCTTCCCGACGCTCTTCTACACCCCAGGGGTCCACGTCCAGCCCAGGTCAAAACAGTCCATTGTAGCGCCTTGAGGAGAGTGTTTCCCACCAGCTATTTTTAAATATCCTCAGGCACTGAAAAGCTGATCGCGCAGGTTTCCCGCAGCATCTTTCCTTCCCCTTGTCCAGAAGCCCCCCCCCCTCCCTTATCCCGAACACACAAAGAAGGTCCGGGTAGGTTGCAGCCCAGTTTCCTTTAGGCCTCGAGGCGGTTCCATCCAAAGGAGGGCGCGAAAAGGGCCTGCGGGTGGCTGGGGAAGTCTGAGGCCCAAAGCCGCCTAAAGGCCGAGTTTTGCTCCGGAGGCAAGAAAGTGACCCGAGAACGTCAAATGTTTCCACTTAGAGAACATCAAATGAGGCCAAATCGATTTCGATGTCTCTGTTTCTCGGTGATTGTCAGAGGGAGCGCAATTCCACCTGTCCGCGTGGTGTATTCTTTCCACTCAAAACAGCTCTGAATTCACAGTCCAGCAGTGTCCTGGTTGTGAGCAGATCTTGAGTGGAGCTGTAATTTGTAACCTGACATAAACAAAAGCCCTCTGCAACGATTTTCTTCCTGTTCCCCAGAAAGGTGAAGATCGCGGTGCCAGGCTACCGCTTGGAATAATCTCGTGGGACAGGGACTTTCCAGCAGTTCCAGTGCTTTGGTATGTTTGCCGCCAGGGTCTCCAGAATGCGCATGCGGGCAAAGCTCCAGAATGTGCAGGTTCAGCCGGCTGCCCTCGTCCGTCACCGAGCAGAAACTCAAGCCGTCTTTGCCATTGGAAAGCCACCCAGCCGCCTTCCAGTCTTCAGGCAATTAAGAATTTGTGACGTTTTCTTTAGACAAAGTACATCGCATTCCGTCCAGCTCCAAGGCAAACCTGCACCCATAGAGCTGGCCTGCCCCTAAATTGCTTCGGCCGTGATCCGACGTGTAAAGCTCTAAATGTAAAAACCTTCTGGTTTCACTGGAACAGAGCCAAACACGGGCTTTATTTTCCTTAGAAATCGATGGAGTTTAAAAGATTTGCTGAATCGTGTTTCTAAAACGGTCTGAACTTATTTTTCTTGAATTAATTCCCACTTATTTTCAGTGGCATTTAGTTCCAAGCAAATCTATTGAGGAACTAGGCTAGAGTTCCATTTGATGGAGTTTGTGTTTCGAACATTCAGAACTGCTCGACAGTAAGTCCCAGTGGTTTTATATTTTATTTCTGGCTGAGGATTCGAGCAAAAATCGTCTTAAATGTATTTTAACGGAGATCTCTGGGTGCAGCGGACAGTCACTGAACTGCCGCCTGTGCTTGGGGACTTTCCAACCTGGAATTTCGCTGCCCTTAACTGGATATTTTAACTGGACAAGGGGCTGCTCTTTTGCACCCCAGCCTCTGGACTTGCTGGCCTTGGATTATTTGGGCCTGGGCTGCAATACCAAATTATGAGTTCTCTTGAAATCGAGCGGCCCCATTTAAATGGAAGGGGCCAGATAGTGACCTCTTTTTTGGCCGGCGATTGGCCCCGGAGTTAACTTCACAGCCCCCCCCCCCCACACACACACACAAAGAGCGCATGACGGAGTGATTTTATTGCACTGCCGTGTGGTTTTCAAGCCTGAGAGAGTCCAGAAATGTAGAACGGAGAGTTTGGCCAGGGCGGATAGTTGCCGGAGTCCTGCCCTTCGAGCGTCTGCGAGGCGGGATGGCATCTATTTCCCCAGTGATAACCGCTAAGCACCCGTCTGTGCAGAAAGCGCTTCTGCGCGGGATTGTGCTTCTTGCTTAGAGGCAAGCCAGTGCGCAGTCCAATCCTAGACATTTTACTGGGAAGTAAAGTAACGTGTGCAAATGATGCCGCTCGCCCTTATTCTTCTACTCTTTTGCTATATATGGGTGAGAGCATCGCAAAATCAGTCCATATGCTGAAAAACTAACATTGAAACAGTACGATTTATGCCAGCTGAGTCCAGTTGAGGTCCGAGGAACGGGAATCATATTCAGTCATAGTCCGAGGGAAAGGGGTGGGGGTGACGTTTTCCAGCAGTGCAGCAGAATTATTGTGCAGCCCTAAACACGATCACACCTTTCTAAACCCCATTCACGTGATGTCGATGTACTTGAAGGGTGTAACTCTTCACTTCCGGCTGCATAAATATTTCTTACAGTAGACATCCGTGGGGCTTGAATTCCATCCATCTCCCCGGTTTTAGCATAGGACCAACAACCTCGATGCTACTAGTTTGGGGCCATCTGTTTGGGCACCGAGGGCAGAACGGCGCCTTCTGCCGGAGTCCACTGTGAATTCGGGGACAGCTTGAGGCGCGGAGCGGACCTCTGGCAGCATTAGGAGTACAGGAGGGACCGCCTCTTTAGACTTCACCCGGTCACCTGTCAAAGTGCAGGGCTTATTCTCAACGGGTTTGAAAACGCTGTTTTATCAGCTGAATGAGAAATCTTGCGATTTTTAGGTAGTGATTTTAGCATCACTGCCGAGATGAAAATGTCTTTAAATAGAAATCTCGCTGAAAGAAATGGGGTTGCTCCTTCTCCTTAGGCAGTTCCTTCTAGAAGGAAATGTCTGTATATTTTTATACTTATACATAATTTTAAGCGGTCAAGCAGATGGAAAGCCCCTCCCCACACACCTAAACTTTGTCTTACCCTCTCTTCTTATCCTTGGGGAGTAAAACATGTATCGGGAGTGCTGGTAAATAGTGTAAGTGGTAAAAAAGCTATTTTTTGGTAAAAAATGTAAAAGGTAAGCAAAAATGTCTGCTTATGGGCAGAGTCCATAATGGGATACAGCCCTATGTAATCCGAATTTGATTCCAGAAATTCAGTGTAAATATTAATATTTTGGGCTTTTGAATTGACTTGTTAACTTTGGGTGCATAGTGTTTCTCCCCATCTTACTTCTGAGCAAGCACCCTTTGGATCGAGCGGTTTCTGTGTATTTTATTACACGCGTATTAGGTAAATCTTATGGATCTGGGTCCAACCCCGAATCTCCCCCCCCCTCCTCTTTTGAACGACATTCAAGAGCAAAAAGTTGCGCTGCCCTGAAGGCTCTTCGCCATGTATTTTAAAGCGTCTTTTAAAGCATCGCAGACAGTGTGCGTTTCTTTGATTTATTAATTACATTTCTGCCCCGCTTTTCTTCCATCCTCAGTCTCTCCATGTGGCTTAAGCAGAGTTCCCTGGAGGTCTCCGATCCAGACACTGACCAGAGCGGACCTGCTTAGCTTCAGCAAGACGGCTGGAAGGCAGGGATCCGGCAGGTTTCCCACGTTCAGAATCAGCCCGGCGTCGCTCCTCCTCTTTCCTTCCCTCTGGCTCGGCAGCACCCGAAAGACTTTCTAAGGATGTCGGCGCCTCCAGAGGCTTCCTCCTCCTTTCCATTTTCTCTTTGCCGGGAGAGCGCCTCAGAGAAGTGGGGCGCTGGGAAGGCCAGCCGGCCTTTCATCTGAGCCCTCGGTCTAACTCGGCTGCGGAGCGAACCCCTCCTTCGCCCGCTCTTGGGGCCCGCAGGGAGGAAGGGAGGAGGCCGGGCACTGCAGGGCGTGGCTTGCTGCTCTTCTCCTTGCCTTCTGCCCCACCCCTGTAGCCGCCATTGGTCGCTTGCTGCCCAATCCGCTCCCTGCAGGAAGGCTCTCCCCGCTCCTTTGCTGCGGGCGCCGCGTTACGGGGGAAGGGGCAGAAAGCGAAAAGGGGAAGGCTTCGGGGAAGTGACTTGGGCGCAGCCGAGTGGGCGGGTGGCTGCTTGTCCCCCTCCCCCCCCTCCGCAGCCACCCTCCCTTGTTGTTATTCGGTGGAGGCGCCTGTCTTGCCCGGCAGCGGCTGCCTGGTGCGCTGCCCTCCTTTCGCCTCCTCTGCCGCCGCCAGCGATGCGCCGGGGCCCGGAGGCGTCGAGGCTGTGAGCCGGCGGGCCCAGGAGGCGTTCCCTGAGGCGCTGCAGCCTCCCTCGGCGGGGCCAGCAGGGCGAGCCAGAGCGGCGGGGGCGGCCGCGGGAGCAGCAGGATGTACACGGCCGGCTTGGCCCCCTTCTACGCCTCCAACTTCAGCCTCTGGTCAGCGGCATACTGCACGCCGGCGGGCCCGGCCACTGGCGGCTGCTTCCCCTTGGATCCCGCTGGGATCAAGAAGCCCTCGTTCTGCATCGCCGACATCTTACACGCCGCTGCCGCCGCCGGGGAGGAAGGCCTCGGCGGGAGCTCTTCGGCCAACCTGACAGCCCACCTCGGCGCCGTCCACGCCCACGCCCAGTTCCACGCCGCCGGGTCCCCACTCAGGCCCAGCCCCGTGGTGGCTCCGGACTCTTCCGTCGCTTTCCCCGCGAGGCTCTCGGCCGGCTACTCGCATCCCCAGCACCTCCGATCTCCCACCGGGACGTCTCCGGTCCCAGGCCGGGGACAAAGCCACCCGACTCATCCCGCCTTGGTGCCGGCTCCGTCCAGCAAAGACTTGAAATTTGGGATTGATCGCATTTTATCCGCCGAGTTTGACCCGAAAGTCAAGGAAAGCAACACGCTAAGAGGTACAAAAAGCCGGAGGCGGGCTCCTTTTTTGCGGCGGGGAAAAGGAAGCCCCTTTCCCTCTTGAATGCAGGCTCGCAATGGGAAAAGGGGGTGCGCGCCCGTCACTGTTCCGGTAGCAAAAAACACGTTGCTTTTCGTCTCTTAAAAGGCTCACCTGTAACAGGCTCCAGTCCCTCGCCCGCTTCACCCCTTTCTGTTTCAGGATCACCGGTTGCCCCCAGGGTGGAGGGAAAGAAAGTGAAGGGCTGGGCCATCGGGCTGGCCTTCGCCAGGTTGTGCCTTGGTATCAGCACCATCCTCCCTTCCCCTCCCCGGGATCACATTTACGAAAGCGGCACCCGTAATCAAGTGTCACTTTAGAAAAGCAGATGTGGGGCGGCGGGTGGAGGAACCAAAGCTCAGATACGTACAGGGTTGCTCAAGGGAACAGACCAATTGCGCAATCAGCAGACGGATTCCTGAGAAAGCATCAGAAAGACAGAGAGAGAAAATCAGGCCGGTCATTCTTTCTTTCTCAGACTAACTTATTTCACGCAGTTTGGAGAGGGCAGCGTCACTGTAGGCTGTCCGCGCGGAGCCTTTTGGAAGAAGGCCGGTCCGAAACCCAAGTGGCGCATTCCCTAGTTTGCGACCTGGGCATATTTATTCACTCGGAAATAAGTCCCGATAAATTCAGTGGGAATTCTTCTGTCAGCCTGCTAAGGAATGCAGCCTTCCTTCCTTCTTGCCATCGGCTGAGAGCCTGGAATCCCTCTCAGAAGCACTTTTGAGGCAAAGAAGCTAAGCAGGGGCAAGCCTTGCCGGCTTGAGCCGCAGGCCTTCTTTCTGGCACTGAAGCAGAAATAACGAATCTCAGTATAGTCAGTGTCAAAAGTCTCATTGACAGTTTTAAAAAAAACACGGAAAAATGAATTGGGTCCAAGGTTTTGGGTTTGACTACTACATTCGAACTGACTTGAGTTTTCCTGCCCTAGAGGAATTTTGTTTGTTTAAGAACGCCATTGAGTCTTGTGGCAGCTTTAACGGGGGCTATCATGAGCTGGAGCCCACTGGTTCCGACTTGTTGCATTACCGTCAGCAAGGATGTGATGAGTATACAGGCACACACGGGCACAATGGGATTTTCTTGCCAAGTAGGAGCAGCTGTGGATGCTACAAGCATGAGAATACAACACAAATGCATCTGTCTAATTAGTGGTATTTTTGGAATTAATTTGGATGCTGATTCAAGAGGGGATCCCCAGAAACACAAATAACACCTTGCCTACAAGACCGCCTTCCTCCTCAATGGTGTCCAGGTGCAATCTTTATTCTCCCCTTCCCCAAATCCCTACATCACCTCTACTACCCCCTTCCTTCTCCATCTGCTCAGTTGTCCGGAGAGTCCTTCGGAAAGTACAGCCCAAACAAGGTCTCTGTTAACACTTCTAGGCAACTAAGTTGCCGCTGATTTCCATGCTGTGTGTCAAGCCTTCCTTGTTCATCTGCTCCGGGGCTATTGTAGAGTCAAGGGCAGGGAGATTGCAACCTGTTGCGGCACTTTCCAAGCACCTCTCTTTGCAGGCGATCCTGGGCCTGTTGAAATCTTAGCGGTTTCAGCCGAAGGGATCCCTAGGCTGGCCTGCAGAGGTTTGGAGCCCGTCCTGTTGTTTCTGTGCACAGAGGAAAGGCAACTGAAAGTTGTGGCTCTAGGCACAGTTACTTGGAAGTAAAGCCCATTTGTTCCAATGGGACTTCTCTTTGAATATCTGCAGACAGTGAATCAGACCGCTGCAGTCCTCCGATTGCCCGCAGAGCCTGCCAGGGGTCGGGTGGGCTGTCGTGTCCTGGCGCCTTCCTTCTTGACTGATAACCGCGCTCTCCTTGTTCCTGTGCCCGCAGATCTGACCTCCTTGTTAGCCAGCAGCCGCCAAAGCGGGGTTCACATCCCCAGCTTGCAGCCTTCGGCCGGCCAGTTCTTCGCCTCTCTAGAGCCCCTAAACGAGGCCTCCGGGGTCTTGGGGCCCTTAAACACCACCCCCCGGAGTTCAGTGCAGCACCAGTTTCAAGACACTTTTCCAGGTACATACCCTCCTTCCCTCTCTTTACCTGGCCCGGGGCAGTCCTGACTCCCTTTCCCCAGGTCCCATCTGTTCTTCTAGGCCAGCAGGCCTGAGCATACTTGCTGGGGAGAGCGGGCGGCCATCTTAATCTCCTTCAGCAAAACCAATGGGGAGTCTTGGGGCAACGTTCAGGACTCGCTCTCCCCCCCCCCCCCTCGCCCATGGGCTTTGGCGGCCTAGGGTCACAAGGAAACTCAGGCTTCAAGGCGCCGCAGGACATTTGGTTTTTTTAAACTTGGGAATAACGACTAGGTTCAAGAGGACTTACTTCCCGGTAAATCAGACTTCCGCTCCTAAGGCTGTCAAAGCAACCCTTCTTAGCCACCCGGGCACAGGCGCCATCTGTTTTCAGGGGGACTGGTGGCAGCAACTATTCCTGTCTCTCCCCTGTTGACGTTAGAAAGAGGAGCGGCACTCGGGTATGCTGATCCCATTATCCCAAAGGAGAAGGGCCCTATGAGTCCCTCTCTGCTGCATCTCAATGACTGCTCAAGGGACTCAATGCAAATGACTGCTCAAGGGACTCCTCCTTGGAAGTCAAAAGGGAGAGGGTGGGAAAGGAGCGAATCTGTGGTTGGGAGGATGGATGGATGGATGGATGGGGCAGGGCAGGGCAGGGCAGGCCCCCAGAACAGGTTTCTCTCTCCGAAGGAGCCGGGCCCAAGACCGGCAAGACCATGCAGAAAGGAAGAGGTGCCATTTCCAGTGAAGCAAACCCAGGCCCCGCCCCCTCCCCTCGATGCCCCGGGCCGAAAATGTGAAGTTCCCGGGAAAAGCTTCCCTGGAGGCCTCAGCGGAGTTCTCGGCCGGGCCCAGGGCCGCGCTCCCTGAACCCGCTGGGCCAGACTCAATGGCGCTCTCTCTCTCTCTCTGGCTGGCTTCTTTTCCAGGCCCCTACGCGGTGCTCACCAAAGACACCCTGCCGCAAACCTACAAGCGGAAGCGTTCCTGGTCCCGCGCGGTTTTTTCCAATCTCCAAAGGAAAGGTCTGGAGAAGCGCTTCGAAATCCAGAAGTACGTCACCAAGCCGGATCGGAAGCAGCTGGCGGCCATGTTGGGCCTCACAGACGCGCAAGTAAGTAACAGCCCGGGGTTGCCTGGCCGCCCCGGGGGGGAAGGGAAGGCCCCCGCGGAACAGGGCTGGCGACGAGGCGGACTGCACTACTTGAGACTGCGGGGGGGGGGAGGGGGGGAGGATGCCATTTGGGAGGGCCCCTGTTGTTTACAAAGCCCGCAGCCACCAGTACTAGTGTGTCAGTAGCAATAAAGGCGGTCTGTCGGCCGCTCTCCACTAATCTGGTTTTCTATCCGGGGGAAAAGAGCATTCAAATGTGATTCTCGCCCTTTCGGCAGCCTGGAGTGGCACATTCCACTCTGCCCGCTCTGCCCTGCTGTCCGTGGCATGGTTTTACAGGGCAGCGGCCCGTGGCGCAGAGTGGTAAAGCAGCAGTACTGCAGTACTGTGGTCTGAACTCTCTGCTCACGACCCGAGTTCGTTTCCGGAGGAAGCTGGATTCAGGTAGCCGGCCCCAGGTTGACTCAGGCTTCCATCCTTCCGAGGTCGGTAAAATGAGTATCCAGCTTGCTGGGGGAAAAGTATAGACTGGGGAAGGCAATAGCAAACTACCCCGTAAAAAGTCTGCCTTGAAAACATTGTGAAAGCAACGTCACCCCAGAGTCGGAAACAACTGGTGCTTGCATAAGGGACCTTCCCTTCCCTTCCCTTCCCGGAAATACTCCCTCTAAGCTGTGGAATTTTGTGAGCAAAAATTCTGCTTTGTGAACGATTAGCATTAGAGTTGTGAGCCAGCGATTTGGCTCCTGCATAAATTAGTTTGCTCTGGGGCCATCCTTCCTGAGCTGAGACAATGTGAGCCGGAGGCGAAAAAACTGTGAACTAGCCCACACTATCTCTGCTTAGAGGGAACATTTCCTGGAGGTGGTGGAAGGGAGCCTGTTCGTTGCAAAGTGCAAGTGGTGGGTGTCTGATGGGAATCCTTCCTATTAAGGAAAAAAAACTCCTTTATGCAAATAGAAAACTGGCCCAGCAGGGAGACAACTTCACTTTCCCTCTCTTTGCTTGCTGTGCTGATTTTCCATTTTTAAAATCACACACTCCATAATGGGATCCTCCAGCTGCTATGGGTCATGGGGCAGTGCATTCTACCTCTCCAATATTTCCTCACTTAATTCCTTGGCGTGTATAAAATAGGACTTTGGCTTGCTTCATGCATAGATCGAGATGCATCCGAGCTTCATTTCTGTATCAGCGACTTCTGTTGTCGTTGTTACAAGATATAGGTCCTGGCCCCAAGAATCTTACCTCCTGAATCCATAGAGTGCTTGTTGTGTGTGAGGGAGGAGGGGGGCCCAGAAGAGAAACGGGAGCATGTTATGTTGTTCCTTCCTTTCTCCCCCTCCACTGATCTGTAGACCGTTGCTAGAACTAGTAGGAGCTCTTTCCACATTTGCTGCCCTTGAGTAAACACAGGACGGTGGAGTGAAGGGAGCGGGAGGACAGGCCCCTCACGGAGCAGGAAGATGTCGGTGTCTTCCACCCGGCCGGCGTGTTTCTTTTGGCTGCGAGGGGGGCAAATGCCAGCAGGATGGGTGCCGCAGCGTCATCCTCCTCGTCGCCGTGTCGTGGGTCAGAGAGGCAGCCGAGCAGGCCGGGCAGGGAGGGGCTGGCTGGAAGGAAGGAAGGAAGCGAAAGACCTGGCTTTCCCCTCCCGCCCTCCTGGCACCTTGGCAAAGAGGCCTGGCGGGAGGCTCGCTCGGGGCTGTGTGGCCCGGCTTGGTTCTCCGGCCGAGAGAGGCACGGGGCGGGCAAGGCCCTTTCTCTCTCTGCTGTGGCCCTCTCGCTCGCCTTTCTTCGTGGCAATGCCAAGGCGGGCGATCGTAGAAGGAGGAGGAGGAGGGACCCGGGAAGATCTGAACTGGGCTCGAAGGAGAATACTCGACAGATCCGCCCCCCTTCAGCCCTTTTACACTTCGGGGGAAGATAAATTTCAGCCTGTTAAAGGCAGCGAATGATCTCTCGTAGACTCCCCCAGACACACTTCTCTGGGAGTAAGTGCCACGCCACTAAACGTCGTAGGATTTGCTTCTGAGTAGACACACACAGGGTTGTGCTGCGGAAGCACAGGTCGCAGGGAGTTTTGAGTTCGAATTCAGCAAAAAACCCCCCACACAAACAAAACACAAACCCAGGTGTATTCTGGCATCTGAAAACAACCACCACCCCACCAACCTGAGGGAGGCAACCTCTTCCAAAAAGGAGACGGGTAAGACGTACCACGGATGAAGAAGTTAACGCAACTTAGGTCAGAGCAAGAGTAGGATTGAAAGCAGCCAGAAAAGAGTGAGGGCGAATTTGACCCGTGTTGGGGCTCCAGAGCGGTAATGTCCGGTGGCTGCAGTCTGTGAGTGTTTTCGGGGTGGTTGTACTTTCGAACAAACTTGCAAGCGATCCTGTATGGGGGCCCGCCTTAAGCAGGCTTAAATTCCCTCCGATGACTTAAGGGTGTTTAAGGGTGCTTAACGTTGTGTTAGATTGCGGCCGATAAGCGCCAGATCAGCCAGACTTTTCCAAACCCCCGCCCCCCCTCAAAAGAAAAAATGAAAGAAAAGAAAAGAAAACAGCGAGGCAACGATCCACTTGAAACCAGACTCGGGCATTTCAGTATAGGAAAGTTAAGCCCAGGAAAGGCCGGTTCGATTGCAGCCGCCATGCCCAGTCACCAGTGTACAAGACGGAGTCCTACCCACGTGTCATCTTTCCGTGTATCTCTAGACCTGATTCACTGCAGGGAGAAGGGCTGAATCAAAAGCCCCAACACACCCAGTGAATGCAGGCGATGCTGATTACAAATTTTTTGGGTGGGGTTTTTTTTTTGGGGGGGGGGATGTCCCAGATCCCTCTTTAGGTGAAATGTTGGCTTATATATAAAACATTTTGCTGTGGGGTGTGCGTCTAAAGTGCCGACTGATGGCGACCTCAGGAAGGGCTTTCAAGGCAAGTGAGAAGCAGAGGTGGGCCGTGCGCCGCCGCCTTCCCTTGGGTGGATGATGTTTGGTGTAAGTGCCTCTGTCCGCTCTCAGCTGCTGTAGAGCTGTACTTCTTTGTCTCCTGCCGAGGAAATCTCAAGGGGAAGGTGGGGGTGGTGGGTTGTCTTTCTTGCCAGGTTGACACTGCGATTCTGGGCGTCGCACTAGTTCCAGCGGATCGCACGAATGTGCTGCGGAGGGAACCGCCGGGTTGGTTCTTGATCTGTTTACATTCTGCTTCCGATGACGTTAAAAGAATGCTTTCCCAGGCTTGTTTGTTTGTTTTGAGAAATTCAAGGTGCCCACTGTAAATGTGTATTAATGTAAGGAACTGGCTATAGTCTGTTGTAGTATAAATGCTAGGGTACACAATAACTGACTCATAAAACGCAGACGGGGTAGAACGATTCTTTCTTGCTTTCTGTCTCTGAAATTATGTCCCACTATTGTGCATGGATTTTTGTAAGACATTTATTTGTAAGGCATTTATTTTAGAGTATTCTTCGAAAAGTCAGCCCGTTTACACTTCCAGCGTTTTACAGTTAAGGAAGCTGTGGACTCTCCTGTAGATTTCCCACTCGCCATTGGCGGTGCGGAAGGCCAGTGGGGGACGGAAGTGTGTTTGTATATGTGTGTGTGTAAGGGGGAGACTTGGGTCACAGGAATGGTACCTAAACATACTCCATACTGTGCTACTTTCTTTTCGTGGAAGGAAAAGAAGGAAGAGAGGGTTACATCTTCCAAGTTTCGGAATATCCGATATCATTATGTGTTGAAATTTCCCTCCACCGCCTCTCAGCATTCTGCTTCCTGAGGCGGTTTACAAGATAAGTAATCTTAGATGTTCTTGTAAATATTAAATGTAAAAGGTGACATTTAAAGCTTGCTCTTTTCTTAGCACTCATAGAATCTAGGTATATAAAGGCTGAATATACTCATGGCTGCTAATCTTAATGGTGAAATATTGAACAGATTTATCCCTCCCTGAGCCAATTAGATTAGATCCCCCCCCTTTGAAAATACTAATACATCCATTTGTGTATATTTCCTGCTAGTGTGTGTTTGCAGGGGGGGGGGGGACGTGTAACCCGAACCCTGCCGGGGTGACCTCAGTTTAGCTCCACCCCCCTCTTGATGCCCGGCGTGGCTCTGTTTTGTATCTGCCCGCAGGTGAAAGTCTGGTTCCAGAACCGGCGTATGAAGTGGAGGCACTCCAAGGAGGCGCAGGCGCAGAAGGACAAAGAGAAGGAGCCGGTCGAGAAGGCAGCAGGAGGCGCTGCGCCTGCAGGGGAGGGCGAGCCGGAGAGCAGCCCGAGCCGCTCGGAAGGCGAGAGCGAGAGCAGCGAGGCCGAGTCTTTGGAGCTGGAGCCGGGCAGCGACCTCGAACGGACTGAGGCCGGGGCCGTTGCGGATCAGCCCCTGCAGCAACACTCTGCCGCCATTAGTCCGCAGTTGCAACACCCCGCCGAATGCGAGACTGCCGACCGGCCCGAGCCGCTCTCGGTTCCCTCCAGCCTGGATCAAGGCCGAGAAGCTCTGCGGCGCCCCGAGCCCCCCTTTGGCCTGCGGGAGTCGCCCTGATGACCTTTCCTGGGACAGCCACCGGCTGGAAGCCCCGGCCCGCCCCAGGCGATCGATCGCCCTCGGAGAACTGCCGAGGGCCCCGGTGCCTCCCCCAGGGCAGCTGTGTTGTAGGCGGGGAGAGTGGCGGGGACTAGACTGAGGAACTCTCCAAGGCCGGGAGAAGATGAGCCGGCCGATCGGTGCGTGTCTGGCCCTGTACAGTTAGGAGGGAAGCCCGCCGGTAGCCCAGGGGAAAGGCGGGTTGGTCTCCGAGGGGGCCTTCGCGTGGAAGGAAAAGCTCCCGTCGCCGCCAGGGGGAATCAGCCACAGGTCTCGGGTGCCTGGCCGGGCTACTCCCCGCTCTCTTCACCAGGTGCAGCGCTCTCTCCAACCCAGCACCCGCAGACCCTTCCCAAATGTGTTGCATTGTATAATCCGGCCTAGAAACACTGCACTGAAGAGAAAAAAAAGTAGACTGTAAATAAATTGTTTGCTAAATTTGTTCGGTCTATTTTTGTTACTGGAGAAGGAGACTCATCAAAAGGTCCAGTCCCCAAGGTTTCAGTTGGACTGTGACAATACAAGTAATTAACGGCTCTCTCCCTCCCTCCCTCTGTCCTAACAACATTTGCCGCATAAAGTCCATTTTAAAAAAAAAGCAAAACAAAACTCAACAACCTAGGATTCTAACCAGGACACTTGGGAACAAATTCGTTTTCATTTGGATAGTGATAGCCGTAGGCCTTATTTAGAAAGCTATACAAAGTCATATTTCAAACTACTTAATAGGTTTTAATATCTTAAACAAATTTAGGCGGTGGTGACATGGAGGGTAAATTGACTGATCAATCAAAAATCCAGAAGATTACTTGCTTTGATCATTTTTAATCCGCTGGCATTTCTGTGTCCAAATCGTGTAACTTCAGTGTTGCTGTAAATTGCCTTTTGCTTAAGGAAAGGCAATGTAGAAATTATTTTTTAAAAGGGCAGGGATCCCAGCCACAGTTACTTGGGAAGCCTAGCTGTCGTCGGTAAGTGATACAATCCTTGCCTGTCAGGACAGTAAATGGGCATCTTTAAACAATCCCTTAGGTTGCTGTCCTGTTTTAAAAAAAATGAATTTAAAAAAAGCCCGTGAAGTTGATAGTTTTTTTCCTATGAACCTTGCAGGATCAGTTCAAGCAAGTCCAGCTCTCCTGCTTTCAAGGAGGAGAGGAGGCGAGGCAAGGCGGAGCCCACCACCCTCCCTTATAGTCCCACCATCTGGCGGTAGAAGGTAGAAGGTGTACTACCTGTGGCCTCCAAGGTTCCGTTCCTCCTCGTGGCGCAGATCTTTCTAACTTTCTTTTCTGGGATCGTTCTGTGTGGTGTGTGTGTCTGTGTGTCATGTGAAGTGCCATAAAGGCTATGCCGATTTATGTAGGTTTTCTGTAAAAACCCTGTAGGGTTAGGGTTTGTAGAATCTTTCGGGCTCAAGTGCCGTGTTCTACTGGAGAAAGTTTTTCTTCCAGACGTTTCATTCTCGGCTGCGGAGAACATCCTCAGTGACGTTACAGCCGGAGCAGGCGCTCTGACCTTCTTGGCTGCTGTGCAGCGCCACTGAGGATGTTCTCCGCAGCCGAGAACGAAACGTCTGGAAGAAAAACTTTCTCCAGTAGAACACTGCACTTGAGCCCGAAAGATTCTACAAACCCTAATGATGTTACCAGCCGTGAAAACCTGAAATCCCTGTAAGGTTGTTAAGGGCAGAGACACTCAGAGGTGGTTTGCCATTGCCTGCCTCTGCACAACGACCTTAGATTTTTTTCGGGAGGCAGACCGACCCTGCTTACTTCCCAGATTTAACATCGGGCTAGCCTGGCCCATCCAGGTCAGGGCCCAAGGTCCGGGTGTGACTGAAAGCCCAGGCTGCCTCCCGACCCGCATTCAAACCACACTAAGCCACATTCAACTCATCGAGCCTTTCTCCTAGGTGAACTTGTTTGGCAGGGTTCTAGGTAGGGCTGTAATCTTTCGCACATGTATTAAGGAGTAACTCACAACGGCGGGAGAAGAAAGGACGCTTGTTTTGAGTTTTTGGATTTGTGCAGGAAAATAAAAGCATACTCATGACGGGGGGAAATGGCCCGCTTGCTCTAGTTATACACCCGCCTTCTTTCCACGAACACGGAACACATGGTGCGGAAAGGAGAGAAGAGATCCACAAATAGCGTCGGCGATGGTCGGGTCAGAGGCCCAGCCCAGGAGCAAGAAAGCCGGATCCCCGGTCCTCCTTTCCTGAATGGGGGGGGGGGGGGGGGTTGTGCCACAGATTAGACGGTCGGGATCAGGGAAAACAAAACAACTAAACAGTGAATGCAGTAGAAATCCGGAGAGGGTTCTACTACTAAACCTTACATGACCTATTGTAAAGACACCTCACGTTACCTGGAATGACTTACTGTTCGGCTCCAGTTGTTTAGAATATAGGGATTATGCCTAGTCTGTACAGAATTATCTCCCTATTTCCCCCTCCCGCATTGTGAAACCAGTTAGCCCGAACAGAATGCGGCGGCCATCTAAGGCCTCCCGGAGGATGCCATAGCTGAGTGGTGGGTTTGAACGCGCCACACAGGGAAGGGAGACTTGTTTCCCTTCGACTTGTTTTCCCCACGGTGATGAGGCCATAATGGTGACGTCCTGCCCTGCAATTATGAGGTCATGCCATTAAATGGCATCAGGAAACTTCGGCAGCCATTTCAATAAGGTTCAGATAATTGCCCTAAATTTTCTTTAGCAAACTTCTCAAGACTTGTTGAGTCTTTGCCAAAGTCTACACAGCACCAGAGCCTATTTTTTGAGAAAGCTCATGTTACCTCAGATGGTGGAGTTCGTAGAAACGGATACGTTTAACTTGGGATGTCCTCGAAGTTGCCAGGGGCCGGGGGTAAAGAATGGTATTACTAGATTACCAAACCCATGAACCGGTGCAACTTCGCAGCGGTATGAAGAGAGGGAACCTGCAACTATTAAAGGCACAGCCTACGTCAGGAACATGCCATCAAAACAAAGACTTAACCCCCTAAACCCAGTCCTGTACAGCAGAAGTACTAAAGTTCATGCTTTAAACACATTTACTCGAAAAGAAAATCCTACTGACTTCGGGGGGGGGGGGGCTTAATTCAAGGAACGTCTGCACAGAGTTGCAATCTAATTTAATGGAAAGTAAATGCCAGTGATTAGAAATTGAGTTTTATGTTATCTAACGTCTTCTGGATTCTGCTTCCCGCTTTGAATGGAGACAGCAAAAACCTTGGCAGCACTCCTTCGTGCAAACACCCCCCCCCCCCAAAAAAAGAAAAGCTTGTAGGTAAATAAATAAGACGGAAATGTATCGCGTTCTCATATTTTGCCCAAATGGTATGATTTTGACTCTTCCGTGTAACGTTGTTTAGACTAACCTTTTAAAAAACAGACAAAAACAAACAGACAAAACACTTGCCTGGGAGCCAGCCACACCGAATAACATGGGGCTTGTTTTGCCTTCGGAGGGCGGATAGCCAGCATAACAGCGTATTTCCAAGTAGGTCTTCGTCGGACCGTTCCCTTAGACTGTTCTGAACATCGGCAGGCTTTTTTCTTTTTGGGGTGATGTGGGTGGTGGTTGCACAAACCCATTTTGGAATGTCCCTTTAAGTTCAATGGCAGTCATTTTCAAATGTGGTCCGCTCTGGGGCAAATGCTACAGAAAAGATTGCTATTTGACTGGGGTTTAAAGAAACTGTCTTAATTTACAGTGTAATCTTGCTGAAATATGTGGATCGAGGATGACATGGCAAACACTCAAATACTACAGCTGGATCTGGAGACTGATCCTGCCGGCACAGCCCGCTCATATCTATAGCGACTGATCTTGATGGGAAATCATATCTAGGGGTCTCCGAGGCGCCCACTGTTAAGTTTAACCCTGCTGCTGAAAGGAGAGGGACAGCAACCTGTTGTACTTTCGTTGGATTGAATGGTGCCCTGTAGACTCCACATACAATATATGTATTTTAAGGGGAATGTGTTTCCAATGGGAGGGCCAAGGAAAAACATTTCTCAGATTCCACAGCTGTGTAGCCCGACCATGCGAGCCCGTATTTGATTACTCGAAAGTAAGTTTCATGGTGTTCCGTGCATCTTGCCTCCGAGCAAATGTGCCTTTATTTGCAATTGGGAATTAGGTCTTGAGGAATCAATGGGAGTTGTTCAACAACTACGAATAACTGCGTCCAAATGCAAGGGTGTTCAGATCCGGGATCTCCAAGTCCCCGCCCCGCAAGAGCGGCAAAAGGCAAGGCAGTCCTGCCTAGTGAGCAGAGACGATCACGCGCATCCATAGATTGCATGGCATCTTTAAAGGAAACACAGACCTATTTTTCAGGTTATATGTATTCATATAAACAATCAGGAACAAAACTGGGCTGTGGACCGAAGTGTTAATCACAAACAGGATAGGGTGAGAATCTTTAAAACTAAAATCTCATCCGACTTCCCACGACAAATACTGCGACCCACCGTTCAGTTCAGCAGAACTTCTTAGATTGAAGGGGACCGGGGTTGACCTACCAAGCGGGGGGTGGGGAAGCATTCGCCGTAAAGGGAGATACAGCTCAACACACACAGAAGGATATCCCGGGACTGGACTAGATAAGTTTGATTATAAAAATACACTTGCACCTCTATCCCATCTGTCTTTACTAGAATTAGGTCCCACTGGATTCGGTAGGGCTTGATTCCAAATAAATATGCGTAGGTCTGCCCCTTTAGTGGAATATATACCCAAAGTTAAGCACCATTGATTACAGGAAAACCTAAGGCTTAATTTCCCATCGGAAAGTTCTTACACTGTGGCTGGATCGTGCCTATGTAAATATTCATATAGTTCTCTTTACTAGGTTATGAACCTGATTTTTTAAAAAGTAGCGTAGCCGTTTATTTCAGGGAAAGAAGGGAAGATTATTTGTGGAAGCTGCGTACCTGGCACCTTATCGGGGACTTTGGAGGCTGACTTTAAACGGTAGCAGTAGCAGAGAAAATTCCTCGAGAGAAAGTAGATTTGCAGGGCGATCGCATGTAGGTTTGCTCGGAAGTAAGCCTCGCTGATTTAGCAGGTTGCATAAAACTGCAGCGTTAGGCCTGGGGATCATCAGGGTCAATGAAAAAAAGGATTCCAAGCGATTTCTAGTATATCCTTTTTTAAAATAGTGGGATATTATTTCTACCGTAGAATCCACAGACCGTTTTCTTAGGCTGCGATCTCACCAAGGTTTCCTAGGAACCAAGTTCCAGACCAGCTCAAGCCCACATTTCTGTGTTTCTGGCCGGCCGAGCCAACGTGGCAGAGGGCGTTCCGTCCCCTCCCCCCCCCCCGATCCTATAGAAAGGAAGACTGGAGAGGAGGACTTTATAGGGCAAACAAAAGCAATCCCTGAAAAGGGGAGAAACGTAGACGGACTAGGAAACCGACTGGGAAAATTTGCTGTTGAAGAAACCATTAACGTTTTTCATCTTATGCGTTTTGACTGTGACTGCAATGGGGTTCCCTTCCAAGTAAAGAGGTTCCGATCGAAGCCAACTTTCTTGGAAGGGACATCTTTGGGAATCAACGAAGTGGTTCACTTTCAAGTAAAATGCCTTTTCGGATCGAGGCTCAATCCCAGCCGGAGGGCTTTTCTGGAGGCCTAAGTCATGCGAAGTTCTTCGGGCCAATTTCTTTCTCTTCTCCATTCCTTTGCGCTCCTCTATGCTAGGAGAATGATCTTTGAAAACAAAAACCAGAAGGTTGCCCTGTCTTTCATGCACGCCGGCGCGGTTTATTGCGACCATGTGATCTATCCAAGCCGAATAGTAGGCGCGCCATCGCACGCTTCGGTAAGCCTGTGAAGAAGAGGGGCTTTCAGGGGGAAGGAGCGAAGTTCGAAGGTCCGCTCTGCCCTGTGGTCAGTTTCAGGGGAAATCGTTGCCCTGGGAAATGTTTGCTGCGACCACTTTTTCTTCCCCAACGATGTAAAACGTGCATCGACAGAATAATCTCAAATGGCTCGAAAGCAGCACGCGCCAGGGCTGTTCTTGAAATGACCACTTTGCGGGACGGTTGCAGTCTCCTCTGCAGCCAGAGGCCTTTAAAAGATGGATCGGATCCAGAAATTCAATGGGCTCAGCGGTTCCTGTTAAGCATGGAGATGCGTTGGTAGCTGCAGGGATCGCTCTTGACTTTTGCAGTGTTACTCACACTAGCGTCCCTGGTCAGTCGCAATCCACTGGCTTTCCAAGCCGATCTTTCTAAAAAGGGTGTCATTGAACTGAATGGCTAAGCGCTTAGCCATGGCCGCCTCTCACCCACGCTTCTGATTATATCGAGGGCAAACCAGCCAGAGTTCTATAGATTAGCTTCGACAACCCCCCATCACTGTATTGGAGTGAATTATTTGCTAGGCAGTGAGCCCCAATAGCGTTCGTTGATAAATTTAGGATGGAGAGGAGACTGAACTTTCCTGGCCCTAAAAGCCTGCGATAGTTTGCCAAATGACTGGTTATTCATGCATTCCTTCGTTAACTGATTCATTAATTGATTGGTTGAGCCATTCATTCATTCAAAATACGCTTCTCTGTCTCCTTAGACTGGAGGCCGCTAACAACGCAAGGGCAAATTACAGGCTCCCAAAAGGGTCCACTAGTCCCTTGGAAATAAGTCCGCTGGTGTCATTATGATCTATGAGCGACGCCGCTGAATCAGGTCCTTTGCAATTGCTTAGAAGCAGAAGGAAGCTTGGCTCAGAGACCAGTGCAAGCGCCCCTGCCTTCGAAGACCCCAAAGCACCTGGACTGACTCTCGGAGCACCTCAAGGGCGACTTCTCCGGCACCAGTCCAATGCTGGTGAAGAAGCCAGCGGTTCTCGTCAGACCTCTGAAGCTAAGCAGGGTCTGCTCTGGCTAAAGGCTGGGTGGGAGACCTCTGGGGAATACCGGAGTCGTCACAGGGAGGAGGCAGCTGAGGGCGAAAACCCCACCTCGGATGGTCTCAAAACCCGAGGAGGAGGTGGCCGTAAGTCAGCTGTGGCTTGACTGCAAAAACAACAAAAGCTGGGAGGGTCGAGACTCTCTCTTCCAGAGGGTCTTGGAAGAGCGCCCCAGGGGGATGAGGGTGGTCGAAACACCTGTTTCTTTGGTTTGCGATCTGATTTTAAACGCTATAGGCTGCTTGGGAGATTTCAAAAGAGGAGAACTTTCCATTTCTTAAATCTAACAGACACTTTTCCCGACTTCGGGAGCTGCGGACTGAGCTCACCCGGCGCTCTCTGTCCCAGACTCCTCCAGGGGCTCCGACCCTTTCCGCTTCTGGCCAGGCAAGCCCCTTCCAGGACAGCAAGGCTTTAATACCCTCGGGGGCATTATGGGGGTGGGTGGGGGTGATTTTGTCGTTTCAAATTGTGATGGTTCCAGTTAAGATTTGTAAACTGCCTTCAGTTAAACGAAAGGGGGAATTGAAACATTTTATTAAACAAACCGTAGCCTTCTGGTTGCAGCGATGATTTGCCGGAGAAGGGGTATCCGGGCATTTGCTAGACTCTAGCTTTGAAATAGGAAAACACCGAGGCGCAGGTCATTTCCAGACCTGGGCTACCATCACACGCACTAAATAATGCACTTCCAATGCACTTTCCAACTGGATTTCACTGTGTGAACTGGCAAAATCCATCTGGAAAGTGCACTTAAAGTGCATTGAATTGCATTTCGCCTGTGTGATCGCAGACCTGTTGGGAAGCAGAAAGATAACAAGTTCAAAGTAAACGGGTCACAAACCTCTGACAAACAGAGCGCTTTCCCTTGGCTCTTACTATTTACACGATCTCACGACTCAGTCCGTTGGCAAGAGAGGTTTGTATTGGCAGAGTGCACCGGAAGGCGGGGGAACTGAGACTCAGAGAGAAGAGCTCCTGGCACCGGAGGATTTCGAAGGTGGAAGATAAGGCGTTGGTTCACTTCTCGCTGTCCTTTCCTGACGGTCAGTGCAACCGAATCCTTGCGGAACAATAAACATGCAAAGCAACCCTAAACAGAGCTAATCCTTCTAAGCCCACTAACTTCAAAGGACTCAGAAGGGTGCAATTCTGTTGATGATGGCACTTAAAAGGATCCCGCGTTTTTGCTTTGTTTTTCACCAGTCCAGCACCCATAAGCACAGGCGCAGAGGTTCTGCCGCCAAATCTATAAAAGAAGAAGGGGTTTCATTATTTTTGCTGGGCGGATGCAGCTGTCCTTAATGAATCCTCCGAAGTGTCCAGTCCGCACCTCCCTCCCGCAGCTCGTTGTAGTGGATAGGCAGCTGGACTAGGATCTGGGAGAACTCGGTTCGGTCCCCAATTTGCCATGGAAACTTGCCGGGTGGGTGACCTTGGGCCAGTCACACGCGCGGCGCTCACACGCATATGCCTAACCTACCTCCGAGGGTTGGCTGGTCGGAAATGTTTACTGGAAATAAGGCTTACTTAAAACCAGTGCGACTGATAGCTTGTAAACGTGTTGAGGATTAGGATGCCAGACTCCTTGGGAGCCAGATTTATGCATCTTGCTCCAGATTTGTACCTAAATTGCAGCATTACTCGTATTAGTATCTTTTGCTTTGTCCTCTAAGAAGCGGAAAGTGGTTTTTAAATTGAAAATGGGAATGTGGTCCCTTGCCAAGTGAACTTCACTCAGTGAACTGGTCCAGACAGGACAGTTCTGTGCCCCAGAAAAGACTATCTATCTATCTATCTATCTATCTATCTATCTATCTATCTATCTATCTATCTATCTATCTATCTATCTATCTATCTATCTATCTATCTATCTATCTATCTATCTATCTATCTATCTATCTATCTGTCTGTCTGTCTGTCTGTCTGTCTGTCTGTCTGTCTGTCTGTCTGTCTGTCTGTCTGTCTGTCTGTCTGTCTGTCTGTCTGTCTGTCTGTCTGTCTGTCTGTCTGTCTGTCTGTCGTCAAAATTCATCACTTCCGGTGGGTGGGAGAGGGTACCCAATGAAATGTCTCCCTGACTGAAATCAACAACTAAAAGGTGCTCATCGAATGGGACTTGAAACAGCCTCTGTGTGTGAACCCAGTTCACCAGTTCATAACAATAGTGTGTGTGTGTTATATGCAGGACCCCGGCGCCTGGGGCCCAGATTGGTATTCTTGTGGGGAGAGCGGTTAGGCTCCCCACACACCCCTTTCTCGTTTTGGATCATGGTTCTGCCTCGTTCCTCCCGCTCCCTGCATTCAGAATACCAGTCAGGAGGACTTGGCTTGGGAGGCGCCCCTGGTCTCTTCCCCGAGCAGAGGGCGGATGCCTCCGGGCTGGCTGGCGGCCATAAGACAAACGGCCATTCTTGGAATGTCAGGTTAACATTGGCCACAATCTCGCTTTCAAACACAAATATTACAAATTAAAACCTCTTATTGCGGTGGAGCGCCCATCAGAAGTAATTGTTGTTTACACAAATCCTTTATTCCGGTCCTGAAATAAACATGACTGAAGCGGCGGCGGGGTTGGGGGGAGGAGCTACAATTCAGCTACCAGGTCTGGGGCGCTGCCCCCCCCCCCGCAGAGTTTTTAGGCTGCGGCCTCCTGGAGAAGAAAAACGAAGACGCTCCTTGCCTGCCTAGGCCACGAGTCATCTTCTCCAATGTGGCCTGGATCTGTCTGTCTGTGGGATTCTCGCGTGGCGGACACTCTTCCTTCCTCCCCACCCGCTAGCTACCGGTGGGCTCAATCAGAGGGGCTCGGGAGCCTCCAAACCGAAGCTGTGGACCCCCAAAGAAGGAAGAAAAAGTTGGGCATATATCCCGCCCTCCACTCCTGATTTGTTGGGAAATGCGTTTTAAATTCAGAGGTGAGAAGGTTGCAATATATGGAGACCAGACTTATAAAAAGAAATCAACTTCACTAGTACAAAAAACATCAGGGAAAAGGTCCATGGGATTAAAAAATAAATAAATAAACCCTTAGCATTCTAGCATGGCTATCTACGTCCTATAGGTTACATGGCTATTTTGCAACCGATAGGATGTAGATAGCTGAAAACGTTACTGATGTAATTCTTATTGATGGGTCAGTGTATAATACAATACCAGTATATGCTGACTTCAGGAGCAAAAGTATCTGTGTCGTCAATTCCTTGTTCTTGCCCTTAGACATATATCAACTCGGAATCTTAGAGCGGCTCACAATCTCCTCTCCCTCTCCCCGCCCCCGCATAGACACCCAGTCGGCGTGTCTGGGAAGGAAGGTGACCTTTCAGCGGCTCCCCAGGGCCGACCGAGGTGAGGGACAGCGAAGGCCCTGTGTGTGTTCCCCGAGGGCCGGCCAGAGTGGTCTTCTTATTGATGGAGCTTCTCTGGGAGGTCCCGGCCGCGGAGGAAGGGATTCCGGCTCCTCGTCTCGGCCAAGCTGTGATGCTGCCCACCTGGCCGAAACCAGAGACCCTTTAATGGGTTTAGCCTTTGCTAATGGGTGTCTTCGGAGACTCCCGAGGGAAGAAACCGAGGTCCGATCTACCGACCAGTCAAGCCGAGAGAGGACAATCCCAACCACGAAGAAGTTGCTGCAAAGTACTTTTAGGGGAGAAAATGGGAGGACCAGATAACTGTGCGAAGGGACTTCTAAGGAGCTGTAACTTCGGCAATTGTGCCGACTGAGCGGATATAGCGAATGTAACAGAACCGAAGGCCAGCTGTGAAACTGAGGGGAAGCAGCTGGAATCCGTCTGTTTCGGACCCACTTTCGGGAAGAAAGGCGGGAAATAAGCGTTGTAATGAAGACATATACACATTGTACATCAACAAACTTACTAATCAAAGGCTAAGAGATTTATTTTTAAAGGGGGGGCGGGCGACTGACTGAAGTTTGTGCAGTTGTGAATGGTTTGGGCAGAGGGGGTGTATTTTTCTTCCTCCCTGAGGAAACCGGAAACGGTAAAATGGATCTGCCCCAGGTTCCGAATAGGAAAAAAATCTACACGGAAAGTCTGATTCACACGAGGTCTCCTTAGTGCCTGCCTGGGATTCACCCTCCCAGGCTCGCGAGCGAGGGCTACCCTCTTAGAAAGCTTTAAAAGGAGACTGGGCGGATTGAGGGAGGACGCGTCTCGCTATTAGCTGGATGGAACCTCCATATTCTCTGCTGCCGGGAGAAAAGAGGGCTGAAGAATGCAACGTCCTCGATGTCCTTAGGAGTTTCGGCGAGCAAGCGGCAGACCAGCCTTGGAAACAGGATGCGGCTGGACTAGCTGGATCCAGCAGAAGACCCTTTTCCACCTGGGTTCTTATTTCCCACAACCTGTAACATGTTGCACATTCTCCCGCTGTGGATTTGGCCTCTGCGCTTCCCACCGAGAGAGAGAAGCCTAATCCCTCCACCCCGCTCCTTCACCCTGACTGCCAGCACAGCGACACGGCAGTCCTAATTAAGAATACTTTCCCGGAAGTCAGTCTTATTGAATAAGACTTCCAGCAGCTCTGACCTTCTTCGGACTCCCTAACACACACACACACACACACACACACACACACACACACACACACACACACACACACACATAGGCAGATGCCTTTACATAGGCGAACAGCAAATTAGTATACAGCTTAATGAAGATGTTTTGACATATGCAGAGACTAAATAGCAATAACAAGTTAAGTTTATATGTTTGGATTTAATAACGAGGATTTAATAACAGTGGAGCAATAAATATGCCAAAGCAGGAGGCTAATGTGTGAAAGTATCCTTCTTATTGTAACCCTGTGGTCACGCTCCCTTCATCAGAGGAACACATTCCAAAGTTCATTGAATGCCATTACATAGAACATAAAAGAAGCCATGCTGGATCAGGCGAATGGCCCATCCAGTCCAAAACTCTGTGTCACTCTGTGTCACACAGTGGCAAAAAAAAAGGAGGTTCACAAGTGGGGCTAGAAGCCCTTCCACTTTGCCTCCCCCCCAAGCACCAAGAATACAGAGCATCACTGCCCCAGACAACTCCAATAATATGCTGTGGTTAATAGCCACTGATGGACCTCTGCTCTATATTTTTATCCAAACCCCTCTTGAAGCTGGCTATGCTTGTAGCCGCCACCACCTCCTGTGGCAGTGAATTCCACATGTTAATCACCCTTTGGGTGAAGAAGTACTTCCTTTTATCCGTTCTAACCCGACTGCTCAGCAATTTCATTGAATGCCCACGAGTTCTTGTATTGTGAGGAAGTTACTTCTTTCTCTACTTTCTCCATCCCATGCATAATCTTGTAAACCTCTATCATGTCACCCCGCAGTCGACGTTTCTCCAAGCTAAAAAGCCCCAAGCGTTTTAACCTTTCTTCATAGGGAAAGTGTTCCAACCCTTTAATCATTCTAGTTGCCCTTTTCTGGACTTTCTCCAATGCTACCAATGCTATAATATCCTTTTTGAGGTGTAGTGACCAGAATTGTACACAGTGTTCCAAATGCGACCATACCATCGATTTATACAGGGGCATTATGATACTGGTTCAGGTAGCTGGCTCCAGGTTGACTCAGGCTTCCATCCTTCCGAGGTGGGTAAAATGAGTACCCAGCTTGCTGGGGGGAAAATGTAGTTGACTGGGGAAGGCAATGGCAAACCACCCCATAAAAAGTCTGCCGTGAAAACGTTGTGAAAGCAACGTCACCCCAGAGCTGAAAACGACTGGTGCTGGCACAGGGGACTACCTTTACCTTTATTATGATACTGGCTGATTTGTTTTCAATTCCCTTCCTAATAATTCCCAGCATGGCGTTGGCCTTTTTTATTGCAATCGCACACTGTCTTGACATTTTCAGTGAGTTATCTACCACGACCCCAAGATCTCTCTCTTGGTCAGTCTCTGCCAGTTCACACCCCATCAATTTGTATTTGTAGCTGGGATTCTTGGCCCCAATGTGCATTGCATTACTTTGCACTTCGCCACATTGAACCTCATCTGCCACGTTGACTTCCACTCACCCAGCCTCAACAGATCCCTTTGGAGTGCCTCATAATCCTCTCTAGTTCTCACCACCCTGAACAATTTAGTGTCACCCGCAAACTTGGCCACTTCACTGCTTACTCTCAACTCCAAATCATTAATGAAGAAGTTAAAGAGCATGAGACCCAATACTGAGCAATGCGGCACCCCGCTGCTTACCGTCCTCCACTGCAAAGACGGCCCATTTATACTCACTCTCTGCTTCCTATTAATTAGCCAGTTTTTGATCCACAAGAGGACTTTTACTCCATGACATTCACTGCACCCCACCTCAAAGGCAAGCATGCTGTTAGCAGCTCCATGCTTGAGCGGAGATGAATGGACTCAACTCTACCGTGGCTTTGCAGGCCGACTCCTGCTTACGTCGGGCCAGTCGGAGGAAGTTTCCTTCAAGGTGGGAGAAAGAGCGGGCAAGGCGCGGTCGGCAGCTTACACTGCAGCGATCCCGGGGTTTGCAGTTGCTCGTCTTTGCGTCTCGACCCTGAACTTCCTTGGAGGTCTCCCACCCACCCAAATCCTAGCCGGGGCCGACCCTGCTTAGCTTCCGAGAGCGGAAAGGATCAGGCGCGCCCCAGCCTCGCAGGCAGCCAACCGGTCAGAGCCAGAGGTCAAGGAAAGTGGGCCCTTCCCTTCCCTGGAAGAAGAAGACACTGATTGACTCGTCTCCATGCCTGTTGCCAACACAGGGCTCTGGTTTAGCACGTCTCTTGGAACTGGAGAGAAAGGCCCGGCTTCAATACCCAGCTTCTGCGGGCGGGCCGGGGACTAGCTGAACGAAGATAAGACCAGGCGGGAGGGAGGACCGTCAGCTGCCTGCGCCGAAGTCTTCCAAGCGATTAAAATGGACGCGATTGAAAAACAACAAAAATATCTTGCCATGGATGTCGAAGTACTAATCTTTGTCTTAAAAACATTTCAACCGAATCTCTCTCTCTCTCTCTCGCGCACACGGAGTTCTTACAATTTTTTTTTTTTAAATGTTGGCCTTCTTTGAAAAGGAGGGTTGATGTGCGTTGACAGCCCCGAGATGTTAAAAACAATCACAACAAGGATTCTGAAAACCCACGGGGTGTGGGGGCGGGAATTCGGATTTTGAGTATATTCCTCCAGTCTCCAGGGGTCCTGGATAACCCGCGATGGCCGGATCTCATCAGATCTGTATTGCTAAGCGGGATCGGCCCTGGTTAGTACTTGGATGGGAGACACATAATATAAAACAGCATATTTTAAGACAGATGTTTTAGTACATGCTTTTTTTTTTTTAAAAAAAGTCTGAGTTAACATTTTCCGCAGCAAATTCTCCTTTCCTCATTAATGTCGGGAAGGATTCCTTACTGAAATCTGGCTTATTCCAGGACCTTCCCCATCTGTCTAGCATAACATCTGTATGCCACTGAGGTTCTATAGCTCTTATTAGCACAATATCTATGCTCTAAAATCGTAAGACTGGAAAAAACATCACCATATTCAGATGTGGTATATTCAGTACCTTAGCAAAGTCAAGGGCAATATCATTAGATATCCTTCCAATATTAACAAACAGAACCTATTTGAAGCAGATTACTTTCTTTAATTCTTAATGTGATAGATCCAGATGGGCAGTCCTGTTGGTCTGAAGCAGTAGAACAAACTTTGAGTCCAGTGGCACCTTTAAGAAGAAGAAGAAGAAGAAGAGATTGGATTTCTACCCCACCTTCACTCAGAGCCTCATATGTTACCATATGTTTGGATTTAATTACAGGAAAAATAGTGGAGCAATAAAGATGCCAAGGTTGGAGTCTAATGTGTAAAAGTATCTTTTTTAATCATTAAGAGGAATTGGGACTCTGCTGTTATGTTCCATTCATCTCCTTTCAAGCATGGAGTTAGCTGATAGCATCCTTTCCTTTGGGGTGGGGTGCTGTGTTATGTCAGAAGAACACATTACAATATTCACTGCATTATATTACATTTACGATTTCACCATATGATGGGAAATACATGTTAAATTCAGAGGCTTGGAGTGGCAATAATTGGAGTCGAGGCTTAAGCTTATCAAAAGAAATAAAGTTTACTAGAAAACATCAGGATAGGGTACTTGGGATAAAACAGAAAAACAATTTAGCTAGTCTAACTATGTCTGTCCTACATGGCTACAACCCCTTTGTCTCACAGTTCTTCTTCCCAAAGAGCATTTCAGCTTGCATACAAGATCAAAGCATTTCACACCTAACATCCTTTCTGACCAATGTTGTGTTCACATCTTTCGCGGATAAACAAAGATTCCGCTTACAATTGGGTTTAGGTTACAATACATCACTTCCTCTATGAGGTAAACAGTTAGCTCTATAATGGCTGGAATGTACATAGCTTGTATTCCAACACTATACTATTAAAAAAAGAAATACACTAAAATACATAGGATATTTTGCCCTTTTTGGTGAGAATATATATGAAAGGATTGAATGAGTTAGGATATGTAATGAGATAAGAAACCAATATCCCTGTTAAGTCCTGGGGTTTTTTGTTCCATATTTTATAATAATTCAGAACATGCCTCCCCAAAGACTTTTATAATAACTTGGAACAAGTTGTGTAATAACTTGGTTATTTTTTGTAATATGTTTTGTAAAAAGCTTTGCAATAACTTTTGTTCTCAATGTGATGTCATCATGATCTTTGTTTCTTCATTTCCAGCAATTGGCAGCTGATGACATTACACAAGAGTCAAGAAATACTGAATGCAAGAATTTCATTATGCAAACATTATTAGCGAAGAATTTGGGAGGGAGGTACAGATTGGTATTACTTATGCTCCCCTCATAATGTCTAGTTGGGGCTGTTCAAAGTGATAGATATACATGTACATGGACTGAAACAGATTAGACTTGATTTGTAAAGCGAGGTGCGGTCTCTGATCTGTCTCAAGGTATGAGTAAAGAAGGAGAAGAAATGACTCCCCCTCCCATCATTTGCACAGTTTCTTTAGTGATGCTGATAAGAAAAGCTCTGATCAGAATGTTCACACAGCTTTCTAGTCACGTGCAGAGCCGTTGAAATCCAGTTCAGAACCATCCACCCAGCCCTTCCCTAAGCCTTTCTGAAAGGAAGGGGGATAGCTGGCCATGGAGAGATGGCGCTCTGATCAGATGCCAGGCCCAGGCTGGGGTCTACCTTCTGGCAAATTGCTCTTCCCAAAGTTTCCTAGGCATGTCGTGTGTTTTTTGGCCAGGGTTGTTGGGAACTGTATATTTATCCTACTCCCAATTGGGTACAGCCTGTCTGCTTGTAGCTTGGAAAGAGAACTGATAGGTACGTGTGGGAGTCCCTCTGCGGGTGTATATGAACATATCCGTTGAGTATTTGCAATTGTACTGGAATGCTTGCAAAACAAAAAAGTGACTGCATATGAGCCAGGCATGGGATGCCCTTTCCAATACACTTGAGTGAGTGTACCTGGAATGTTTTAAAAATCCAGATCTAATAAATCTGGTTTACAGTGCATCCAGTGTGTTAAGGGCCCAGGGATGGATCATGTGGTCTATTGTTCTCTCTCTCTCTCTGCAGAGCTCACTTCTTCAGATGCATGAAGAGTACATTTATAGGTAAAAAAACCTGATGCTGAAATAAAGTTTGTTAGCTTTTTTTAAATTGCCCACAGCTGAACAGGGCTTCCCCCTCTGGAATGCTTCAGGGGTTTTCTTGGGTACAGCTGGAGTTCCCATTCCATCCTGTATCTCCCTGCAGCTACTTTCCCCTTACTTTCCTGACTCTTAGGAAGGCTGAATGGGCACACACAGCAGCAATCAGCGGGGGAAATCCTGGAGTGGTGGAGAAGACTGCCTCGCTTCCATCTGGAGGCTTAGCAGTCTTTGAATGTTCTCCTAAATTAAGGGGGGCGGGCCTGAAAGCGCCCTGCCAGAAGACAGCTAGCTCAGCAAGACGCTGCCCACTTTCCTTCGATGCGCTGTTATTTATTTATTTGCTGCTCTTCTCCTCTGCTCTCTGAAATGGCCCAGTCCATTCAGCCAAATCCGGGCTGTCCCACACCTTCTCCTCCTCTCCGGGGCGGGGCTGCAGCAGCCTGCCGTCCGTCTCTCCTGGGCCCTCTCTTTTCAGTTGGCGGCGATGATTTTAAAAGCATGCGATGATCTAAGTCCTAATCCTAATATTATGCATCATTTGGACAGGATAACGATGCCACCTTGTCGGGCCGGCCGCTTTACACAAGCCATTTGCTGCTGCGCGGAGGCATCATCAGGTCCTTGATGGATGGATGGATGGATGGATGGCCCCGGCCGGCCCTCGTCTTGCGGCTGCCCGGCCTGGAGAGAGCCCCCCGCCCCCGAGCTGAGTGCTGCAGGGGAGGAGGAGGAGGAATGCGGGCGGGCCGCTGGAAATTTATAGTCTGTGTATCTTTGCTGGCTCCAGATTTGGGCGCTGTAATGGATGGGTCTCTGCGAGGGAGGCGAGCCGCGGCTCGTCCCCTGGCCAGCCTGCCTTGTATGGTGGTGCGCTCCTGTCTCGCCCTTAATCCGCCCGGCAGGCCATAAACTTCCCCGCTGAAATGCTCGGCGCGATAACAACAGGCAGGCGGCGTTTAGGGATTGGGACGGAAGAGAGCAGCCAGAGCCGGCGAGATCCTCCCCCCGCACGCCTTTATGAGGCTTCCCGCAAGAAGCTTTTCCTCCCACCCTCGAGCAGAGGCCATGAAGGCAATATTGGCATTTTACTGCGTATAAACTGTGAACTTGTTTGGCCATAAAAGCCGGAGTGGGTGAAAAGCAGGGGTTTGGGTTTTTTTAAAGGGTGTGTGGAAATATGTGTGACTGCAGGAGAAGCGACGTCTCCTCTTTCTCATGGGACGGCTGGAAACCACGACGTCCATTTCCTCCCTTCCAGCGAATGAAAAGTCCGTCCGTCCTTCCTTCCTTCCTTCCTTCCTTCCTTCCTTCCTTCCTTCCTTCCTTCCTTCCTTCCTTCCTTCCTTCCTTCCTTCCTTCCTTCCTTCCTTCCTTCCTTCCTTCCTTCCTTCCTTCCTTCCTTCCTTCCTTCCTTCCTTCCTTCTCCTCCCTCCGTCCCTCCCTCTCTGATCATTTGACACAGGGCCTCTGATCCTGTGATCCAGTTGCGATGAGCCACACGCCTCATCGTCGGGGCATGTGTGTCGGTCGGAGTGTGCGATGGAACTATTGGAAACCCAAGGGGACCCATTTCATAAATCTCCTCTCCCTGCCTGGACATCACCTTAACTACAGTCTGTGGCCGGGTCTCCAGAGGGCGGCTGCCACTCTGTCCCGGTCCCCGCGCTAGAAAGCATCCCGAGAAGCAGCAGCAGCAGCAGGGGCAGCCAGTGCCTTCTTCCCCTCTCCTTTGCCTTGCCCGGCCTCAGCTGCTCTTGGCAGGCAGGCCCATCCCACCGTCGGTCTGTGGCGGCAGAGAGGGCCTCGGGAGCTGGCCCCTTGAATTCTGAGCAGCCTGGCGAAAAATGTGGCCGAGGAAATGAAATGAGGGAAGAAGGCAGCGGGGGAAGGAACCGAGCGCGGAAGGCAGAGCTCCAGCGACTCTCGGCAGACGGTCTTGGGCCTCTTTGCGGGGACTTTGCTCGTAGTGTAAGTTGCCCGCACGAGGAAAGAGGCACAAGACCGGGAGTCTGCCCTAACTATAAAGGGATTTATTCCATGGCTGCTTGGGAGGGATCCCTATGCCAAGGTCGCTCCGGGCACCCCTTGGTGGGGAATTGTCCCGGTATGAACCGCCTTCTTGCCGGAAAAGATCCCCACCCCCCGTCCCAGAGTTGGAAGGGCCCCTCGCGGTCATCTAATCCACCCCCGCCCCCGGCTCTCATGCGTCCCCTTCCCTCTGAAACCTCGCGAGATCACTCCGGCCAGTGCGGGAGGGGCCCTCAGCCTGACGAGTCCCCCTCTTCTGGAGGGCTGTCAGAAGGAGCAGCAGACCCCTGACACGTCAGAGAGAGGGAGGGGAGCGGCGCCTGTGGAGATCGGGCCCTCGCACTCGGCATCATCAAAGAGGCCAGCTGGAAGCTGGGCAGGAAAGAATCAGCACCCCCCTCTCCCGTATGGGTCCCCACCGTTTCGTATTCGCTCCAAGGGTGTCCTCCATGAATTTGTCTAGCCATCGGCCTGTGGCAATGAGTTACATTGGTGAACGATAGTCTGTTCTGACGTTACTGTGCCCATCATGCAATGAGTCGGAGTGTTGGTGTTCTGAAACAGGGAGAGAAATCGGTGCTCACATCTGTTAGGATTTTTACTCTTCTGTCTGATCTAAAACACAAGAAACGCTTCATCCCTTCTGCTGGGTTGAGACTTTGAGTAAGACGGTCTTCAGTGGCCTCCAGCACGCGGGATTCATCAGGCCTTCAAGAAGTATACAAAAAGAAGTCCCGCCTACACGTGTGTGATTCGCGGAATGCCTAAGTATTATATCATTTTTTAGTCTTGACTTAATCCAAGTTTAGGTGACCCAATAGGAAAGGTGGGGGTATGCTAAAAAAGAAAACAGAGGAACCCCTCCCCCAAATATATAACATTAGTAAGGATGCCAACCGTAGTCATACGTAGAATGCAAAACTATGGGCGCTTACCTGGGAGTAAGCCCTACTGAACACAGTGGCACTTACTGCAAGCATACAGAGAATACTTAGAGCCAGTGCGATGTAGCTGCTAAGTGTTGTGATAGGAGCTGAGAGATCCAGGCTGTTGGGCGACCTTGGACCAGGCCCAGCAGCACACTTTGACTCCAACCCACTACGACACAGTGTTGTGAGAATAAAATGTTACTGATTGCTCCTCAGTTTCTCAAATATTTGGAAAACACTTTGGAGACTCTTATGTAGTCACACCAGGCTATAAATTAATCAGAGATTTATTCCTTCACCAGTAAAAAAATGCTATTAAGATTTGCTATGCCCCAATCTGTGGGAAAATAATTTCCTTGATTGATTTCCCCCCAAAGACCCTGAGAAGGTCTCTCTCCTCTGTTATGAACAGTCTGGTCTTTCCTGTCTTCCGGATTGGGTGGGGGGAGAGGAAGACCTCCCGAGAAATGCATTTTCCATCTTGAATCTCACTTTGTGTCCTTTCTTTAGTATCCCTTGAAAAATCCATCAGGAAAAGAAATCCCATTTAATTCTTGCAGGCTGTCTTCCTCTATGAGGTTTTTATTTTTTCACACCGGTGGCCAATATTATATTTTTTGGAAGAAAGATGAATCAGAGAACAACAAAAACACTATAGCATGGAAAGAAATTTGATATGATCAATGCAGGGAAAGAATTCAGCAAGGCTGGATAGGTCAGGGGTCACAATCACAGCATGATGATGAATGAATTTCATAGAGGTAGAATTCACATTCAGCAAGTTGGCTGAAGGGCCATCAAAGTGTTGGGTAATCCAGAGCATGGTTAATCAGGAGCGCACAGAGGGACACACACACACACTACATACTTGTTTTGATTTTATAGTAGCCTAGCTGTCAAGGTTTCCTCCAAAGAATCTTGGGAATTGTAGTTTGATGAAGGTGCTGAGGTTTCTCTCTTTGAATTTCCTAGTAACACCCTGCCCTGCAATGAGCTACAGTTCCCAGGAATCCCCAGGGCCAGCCCTGGACTGCCTGGCACCCTAGACAAGGCTAACTTCTGGCATCCCCCTCTGCAATGATAATGTCACTGAGACACATGAGGGGTGCCCTAGAAGGCCAGCATCCTAGGCAATTGCCTAGTTTGCCTATTGGCAGGTCCAGCTATGGAGAGGGGCTGATGGTTTAAATCAGTCATGCAGATAATAAAACTATGGGATGCTGAGGTGGTATGGGATAACCATCACACACAATAGTCTAGTAATTCTTTATGAAAGGTCATTATGTTTTCTCATATTATAGGTGGGTTATGGGGTTACACATAAGAGACAGTACTTCAGTCAAGATGATTTAGATTGCAATCCTAAATTGATTCAAGTCTATTTGAACATGCTGAGCTTATTTTTGAGTAAGCAAGCAGTGGGGATAGGTGGCCCTTTCATGTAGATAAAAAAAAATCTACAATACAGGACTACCAAAAGCTGCAGTATATGCTTCTGTAAAGCTGGTGCAATCCTCAGAAAAATATAAAAAGTATATAAAAAGAGAGGCTAAACCTGCCAAATAATCTGCAGCATCTGTACACACACAGGCATAAAAAAATCCATTTCAAAATGCTTTTAAAAGTCTACAAGATTGTGAGGAACACATTTAAGTGAGAAGTTCAGGGAGGGGGAGTAATATGTGTGGTCAGGGAAGAAGGGAAGGAGCAGAGTGTTGGTGGTGGCAGGGTAAATGGAATTTCTCCTTCCTCACAGGCCCTTCATGGCTCTGTCTTGTATTATTGTAATTATTACATGTATAAAGGGTATTTCCAGTCAAATCCATTGTACCCTGAAAATAACCCTGTGAGGTAGGTTAAGCTGAGTGGGAAAGGCAGTGAGAACCAGTGTGGTGTACTGTCAAACTAGCATCTGGGAGACCCAGCTTTCAGTCCCCATCAGGATTAAAAGCAAGGTATGAATTAAATCAATCAATCAATCAAAAATAAATAAAGGTCATTCAACAAGGTCTCAAAGTTGAACAGGGGTTTGAACCTGGGTCTCCTCAGTCCTAATCTGGCACTCTGCTTGCTATACCATGTTGCTACCAGACTCACAGATACGGCAGGGGCTTCCTAATCATACTTGCACCAGCACTTAAGAGAAAAAAAAATCTCAGTTTATATGGAAACTGGATCCTGTTTGGAACGTATACAACTCTAGTGGGCCTTCACAACTGATTTTGAAAATGAATGATGCCCACGTAGACTGCCAGTGATCTCCCACTAGTGGAGCTTAAAAACTGAAAGACTGTAAGATAATTTGAGAAGCTGGGCTTATCTCTGACAGTGTTTTGTATGTTACCTAGAGAGGTGGCCTGCAAGAAATGGTGATGCATCTTCACTTGCATGCCTGGAGCCCAAATACTGCAGCAGCAACAACAACAAAATTGCCAAACATAGAACCCATTGATCTTATAAAACAAATATTATTTGACAATATTCACCAAAGTTTTGATGGCAGTGTAAAAGTAATTTCAAAAGCACTGAGCAAAAGACAAATGTGGATACAGAGCCCAGTTCTGGAAAATGGATTTTTGTTTGCTCAACTGATTTTGTAAAAGAATGTGGTTTAGTGCTTCTCCATATCATAGTGCAGAATTATGTACGAGGTAATCTACACAAATCACAGCAGGGAAGGTTTCCTTCCTTCATTTCTTAAAATAACCAGTGTGGTAGAATCATCAGAAAAGCAAAACAAATCAGTCCACATAACTTTGTCTCATATTGTAGAAGAGAAATGGTAAATTACAAATTTTCTTTTAGAACTTTCCTAAAATCTTCATGCAGCAGGTTTATGAGTGTGCCTTGTGTTCATTTTCATGAAGATTTATTTTGAACAGATGTTGTTCTGGGTTTCAGCATACCCCACTCCCCAGAAAAACCCCAGAGAATATGGCATACAAGTCTGCTGGTGGTTGAGAATTTTTTTTGCCAATATGCCCATGATTTCAAACAAAGAATGCAGTGTAGGTATGCCATGAACGTTGCCACAATCATGCCCAATAGGAGAGCATAACGTATTTCAAGAAGAAGATTGGATTTATTATCCCGCCCTTCACTACGCAAAGGAGTCTCAGAGCAGCTTAAAATCTCCTTTCTCTTCCCCTCTCCACAACTGACACACTGGGAGGTAGGTGGAGAAGGAAGCAGACAAGAGCCAGTTGCTCGGGGGCCTGATAGGAGTCCTTTGGGAGCCTGATTCAGCACCCAGGCTGCATGTTTGACACCTCTGGATTATAGTCTCATGCAACCCACATCTGAGAGATTCCAGAGATTCCAGATTCCAGAGATTACACAGGGGCAATTCCATGAAATTCATATGATTCTATCAAAACCATTTAATCCATCTCCTTATATGGTATAAACATTTCTGAGCTTAAAATTAACTTTCCCATAGAAATGTTGCAAACCAATGATCTGTGTTCTTCACTTACAAAATTTAATTATGGGCCAGCATCCTTCCAGTATTTGACTATTATCTTTCCAAGGATGCAACAGTAAGAACTTTGCTGAAATATTAAAAATAAATTCCCAGGCCTGTTTTGTTTGATCATTGGCAATAAGGGTCTGTACAGAGCTATTATCAAGAAACCAGCTCCTTCTTTGTGACTGGCAAACAAGCTGTGAGCCAAATCAGTGGGTATTTGAGCATCCCGACAGTGTGACTTTGACTTCAGTGACCACCAAAATATATAGTACTTTTCTTGTGATGGGATTTCATCCAGGCTGATTTTCCTATAGGTTAAAAAGAAAGTAAACACATTGGTTTATAGGTCTTTTCCCATACCTCCCAAAATGGCATAATTTCTTGCTGTGTTGCTCCTTCTCATTGAAAGCAGGCTTGCATGACTCATGACCCTTTGAGTCAAAAGCAGCCCACCAACTGTGTAATGTGATATTATATATTCTAGGCAGCAGGAAACATACAGAGAGAGAGAGACAGAAAGAGAGAGAGAGAAGAAGAAGAAGGCTTATTGGGTTCCTGGAAGGAGCAGAGATGCACATATGGATGGTGAAGTGCATTTGACTACACCGTTCACAAATTGTTCAAATATGATTTAATTACTTATTCGAAACTATTTTTTCTGGAAAACATACAGTATTTCCAATATAGATTTTGCTTTCTGTCTCATTTTAATTCTTCCCTTCCTCCTCTCCATCACTGACAATGTGGTATCGTAGGCTAGGCTGATATTGTGACTGGCTGGCTCAAAGGCATCCAGTGAGCTGAGATGAGTGGGGTTTGATCCCCAGTCTCTTGAAGTCCTAATCAAACACTCTAATCATCAAGCCACATTGTCTTTGTAATTGCTTGGTAATGGCACTGCAAAAATCCAGCAGCATAGACCCTTGATGAAACACAGTTGTTCCATCCAGAGAATTGGGGTTGCCTAGGTTGAATTATGGACACAAAGCCTTCTGTTGTACTTGCAGTTGTGTAGATTGGGACAACCTTATAAATCCTTGGCCAGCAACTAGGTTTGCCAGGCAGCACTTAGGAAAGGGAAAGAGAGGTTGGTAGGCCAAGATCAAGGTTGCTCTTATAAATCCCATTGCCAAAGTTACTACCCATCCATGCTCTCCATTTGCCTTTGGTACAGGCAATTCTGGGGTGTCAGACTGTACTACCCACTTACAATCAAGTCAGCAATTGGTGGCTAGTTTTTACCCAGGAGGCCACCAATTGCTGACTTGATTGTAAGAAACCAAGGCTTCTCATATATTGCAAGTCCCTTGATTTCTGCTATGCTTTTCTGAGCACCATGGATCATGAAGCTTCCTTTGCTTAATAGTTTATCACCATTGCACAATAATCTCCCAATTAACTGGCCAGAAAACAAATCTATCAAAGATCCTGGATCACTGAAGGTTATTCTCCCTCCCGCCCCCCCATTAAAAACATGCATGTCAAAAAGCATAACAAATAACATGACAAGTGAATAAAACTTTCATTATAACACCGGAGACCATGAGGAGGTGATATAACCTCTGGATTAAAAAAAACAAACACAAAGAAGAACCACTGTGTTCAAGCAGTCAGAATGTTGAACAAGGAGCTGGCAGATCTTTGTTAAAATTACCATTCTTCTATGAAACTTACCTGATGACCATCATTCACTGCAGTCTAAACTATCTCACAGCAGGGTTGCTGGGAGGCTAAAATGGATGACAGAAGAGTGTACGCCTCTCAAGCTCCTTAGAGGAAGGGTGGGATAAAAATGTACTTCTATATATAATCCTCCCAAAATGTGGAATGAAGCATTATGAAGTCCTTGTGAAGTAAAATCTGTCAAGCATGGTTGAATATATTGATAATTGATTGCTTTAGGGTCCTGCTTAAAACTGGTCTGTGAATTGTCATGGAGGATCCAAGTTTATTTGTTTGTTATTCTTTCCTTTTCCCTTTCTCGCTTTATGGCTGTTAATTTAGAGTAGTGTGAAGGGAACAAAGTAATCAGCACCTTCCCATATATCCTCCGGAGGGAGGATGAGACATCTGGCGAAAGCAAGGACAAATTTCTGATAACCATCCTGGGAAAGTAGACAGTTTGATAGTTTAGGTGTGAACGCTTCCCTGCAGCCCCCTCTCTTGGAATCCCTTTGAAGTATGCTTTAAAAGTTTAGTATCAATGTATCAGTTTCATTACTCTCAAGAAATGGCTTCGGCTAAAGTATCGGTCTATCAATAAATGTAGTCTTTGTATCAACTTCGACTCATCATTGAACCCGCATGCTTGACATTTTGAGAGTAATCCTTTGAGAAATTTAACCGTCCTGGTAACTTTATAACCGAATGGCTGAAAAGGTTCCAGTATACGGTGAATTTCCAAAACCTGAAGAAGAGGTGAGAGCACTGACACCACCGTGGCATGTGCTGGACGCCCGGAGAGGACCCAGTTCGCCTCTCCACATCCAACAGCTCCTAGTCACCCCCCGACAGTGGCAACCAGGCACCTCTACCACCACGATGGATGAGGCCCCGGTGCGCAGAGAGGCCATACTGACCAGGCACATGCTCAGGGTGAAGATGGCCAACGAAGGGGGGTGACAACCTGGGTCTGGGAGAGGAGGAGATCTATACGATCATAGTTGTACCCCTGCAAGACTCCGACCCAACTGAAGGAGGCAGGGTGGGGGTCCGGACATGCCGGTCCTGAAAGAGGTGGAAGACAAAACAACCCGCAAATTCGAGCAATGATGAGAAAGGAGGTAGAAGAAGTCACGAAGAGGCTACGGGACAAGATGCAGGTGATGACCACCAGAATGGCTGCAGAAGTCGCTAAGCAGATAAACCAAGCCTTGGGTCCAATCTGCGTGATGGCAAAACGGAGGGGGGGCAAGCCTCCCGGACTATTGAAGCCATTATTCAACCATGCTTGACATACTGCCCCCCCCCCCCCCCAAGCTCAACCCCGGGGTTTGTTTGGGAATGCTCGATGAAACTTATTAACCAAATCGGGAGCCAACACATCTTTTTTAGCTACCCATTCATTTTCACTGGCTGGGAAATGTTTCCACTTAATCAAATAATACAGAGTCCCATGTTTCAATTTCGAGTCTAAGATTTCCTGCACTTCATGATGACTCTGATTCCCAATCTGGATAGGGTGCAGAGCTGACGGTCGAGGATGCCAGGGTCTCTTCGCAAAAGACTGCAATGAAAAACAGGATGGACTTTATTAAACATCTTGGGCAAATCTAACTCCACGGTTACTTTGTTTATCACTCTTTTAATTTTGAAGGGGCCCAAGAATATATAGGCCAGCTTTTTGGAGGGCTGATTCAAGGAGAGGTTTTTTGTTGACACAAACACAGAGTCCCCCACTTTGAAATCCCATGCTGGCACATTAGATTTATCATATTGCTTTTTATATGCCTCCTTGGCCACCTCTAGATTCTCTTGAATCCCTTTCCAGCTGCTTTCCAATGTAGACAAGATCTACATGGGAAAGCAGAAGGATTTTCTAGATCTCTTAAGCACTCATTTAACACTGCAGATGTTCAAAACAATTTTGTGTGAATGGCATTTTTGTAAGGCACCTCAACCTTGTTAGACTACTATGACAATAAGGTCTACCATCATAGAGATTCTTTGCCTAAGATTGCTCAAAGCAAAGGTCCTTCTTGTAGTGCAAAACAACTCTATTCCATAAGACTAGCAGCTCTCTTTCCCAAATTTGTTTGCTTGAGAATATTTCTACATTGCTTTTTTGATTACCAGACTTTCAAAGCATGCTTTTAAAAAAATCTGAGCTTAAAGCTTTAACCAGTTAATCACACCAATGAATCAATAAAAGGCTTCAGAATCCCAGCTGCTCACTAGTGACTTTTGGATCATACTTTATGAGCACGTGAGCTTGCTTCATTGGTCTGTATTTGGAGAGCCAAAGGTTACATAGTCCGTAGCAAAGCCTCAGTCATAATAACCCGCCAGTGAAGGGCCACCTGCTGAAATCAAAACACAGACCATGTCCAACTTTACACAGAGAAATATAAACAATGCAGAGAGGCTTATCCCTATTTCTCCCTTCACTCCAAATATTCCCATCCTCATATGACAACTAGGGTTCAGGAAAAAAGCTCGAGAAGCTGGAGGGACTGAGGTTGTTCACACTGACCAGGCCTGTGGCCCATCAAACATATGACATCTCCGCATTTGGAAACAGGCCTTCCATCCATTGACGCCTCTATTCAGTGGCAGAAAGCAATGGAGGGTGCATATTCCAGATCAAGGAGGTATGGGAAATATTCATGATCAGCATGCCAGCACAAACAATTTGACAGGTGAAAGATATTAAATGAACAGCCTCTCAAAGTCCAGGGACTTATGGCAAGGACAAAAATCTACTTTTGTTTACAAGGAACACAACAGTCTTTAATACTGCTTAGAGAAGAGCGCTGATCAATCACTCCATTGCAGATATCCAAAGCCTCCTTTTCCAACTGTGGGTATATGTATTTCTGTATATGTGTATGTGTGTGTGTGTGTGTATACACACACACACACACACATATTGGCCACCGTGTGACACAGAGTGTTGGACTGGATGGGCCATTGGCCTGATTCAACATGCTTCTCTTATGTTCTTAAAAGCTATACAATCTGTTCAAATATGCTTATTCCTTCATATACATGCTTTGAAATTCAAACTCACTTCATCTCCAAACTTGAAAGAAGAAGAATCTATCTGTTATCTCCCTGATTGCCTCCAATGTGATTTCTACCCATACCCTGTCATATGCTCAGATTGTTCTTTCTTTTCAAGCATGATTTCCATTTTTAAAAGTCCCAGCAAGCAGAAATTAGCATATCAGGTAGAAAGTCTGTAGACCAGACAGCTCCCTGCTAGTTTTCTAATTGCAAATTTATATATGGAGGTATTAAAAAATATGAAGCCTGAAGTGCTATAGTCTGCCGTTTTAGGACTTTATCGCCTACTTTCTACCCTCCCTCTTTCAGGACTACATTTTATGGTACCCTACTGGTAATTGGGAGGAAATCTCATTAAATTAAACATTGTAGGAACAAAGGCTATTGGAGGTCTGTGATTTGTGCAGAAAAAGTTATTTGCTCCTCCCCCTGCTGCTTCTCTGCTCCAAACTACCCTCCCCCCCAGTTGCCCTTTCTTTTCTTTTTTAAAAGTCTATCAGTATATGATTGCATGTTCCTGCATTTAGCATTGGGTTTGACTCAAAGATACCTGCTTCTTTTGCCTGTTTGTTACCTTTCATTTATGCATTTTCAAAATCCTTAGGCTTAGACTATGGTTTCTTTAGTGCAGTTTTCCAGTTGTGGCAGAGGCATGTGTGCATGCAGAATGGGCTCAGATTTCTTATCAGCATCTGCTGTGTTACAACAGCAGCAGCAGCAGCAGCACCAACAATACATTTCCCATGACAATGGTTCCAACAACTAATTCTTTGTATATATAGAGTGAGACTAATGTAATCTCACACTGTGTCCTTTTCTGCGTTGGCTCACACTACTGCTACATGCGGGATTGATGGTTTCCATATTTTTTCCACAATGATTCCCAGACGTTTTTCCTGATTGGCACACTCACTGGTTGTTCTATTTAACACATGATTCTTAGATCAATATATTTGTGGACAAATTATTTCACATTTGCCTACAGTGAAGTGGATTTACCATATGTGGAGCAGCTTACTTTAAGGGTGCAGATCTTTCTGAAATGGGTTATTTAACCCTGTTTGGTTTGCTCTGCATCTAATTGTAGTATTGGTTCAGTAAAAGCTATACCATTGTATCACATGCCTTTGCTCAATAGGTTTGCCAGGTGCTGAAGTTGACACCTTTGGCCATTGTTCATTTGTATACTAATCTGCTAAAATGCAAGCAGCTAATCTTGGCCAGTTAAAAAAAAGTGGAAAGTCAAATGGGATGAGCTGAAAGTTCAGCTGAGCAACTGAAGCAGATAAACTGAAAACTGAACCAAGTGACAGTTCAACCAGAGGCCTTCTTACCCAGAAATATACAGTAGAATGCAGGCACTTCTCAGAAAAAAAGATGAATCTTCAGCCCAAACTTTCTTATTGTTTCACCTCTTTCTATTGTTATCTTTCTATCACCTTCCTTATTGTCTGAGATACCTCATTTTATAAAGATGTCAAAGGTGTTTACTTTCAAAATCATAGATAATAATTCCCTAATAGAATTGACCTTATCCAGCTTTCCCATTGGCTATGGTGTATACTCCACTAGTGATTGGCCCAGGAACTGCCAGTCAATTGCTTTCTCGTGCTGTTTGCTGACTATGCTCTTCTCCCCCACCCAATGCCAGACCCAGGACAGATGAGGACTGGGCCCCTGGGGAAGCTACTAGGCAGTAGCTCTTGCTAGGCAACCAATCTTGCTTCTGTCAGTTGAAAGGCAGAGAGAATTTTTTGACGGAGATCTCATTGGGCCCAGTCCTGACTAAGGCTGCCAGTTCCAGATTGGTGGGAAATTCCTGGAGATTTTGTGGTAGAATCTATGGAAACCAGAGTTTGGGGAGGGGAGAGGCCTCAACTGAATATAATGCCACAGAGTCCACCCTCCAAAGTAGTTATTTTCTCCAAGGGGGAGAGAGATCTGTTGTCTGCAGTTCTGTTGTGATCCCAGGAGTTCTTCAGGCTCCACCTGGAGACTGGCTACCCTATGTCTGGCTGCTTATTTATTTATTTATTTTATGATTTATATCCCGCCCTTCCCAACAAGTGGCTCAGGGCGGCTTGCTACTGCTGCTGGGAAGGAGATAGGGTTGTCAACTCCAGGTTGGGAAATTCCTGGAAATTTGAGGGGCGGAGTCTGGAGAGGGTGGGGTTTGAGGAGGGGTGGGACCTCAGACAGGTACAATGGCATAGACTCCACCCTCCAAACCAGCCACTTCCTCCTGGGGAACCATTGCTGCCAATCTCCAGGTGAGTAAATTAAAAAAACCGCTAAGAGATACCATAAATTTTAAATGACAAAACAATGTAATGTGAAGGTCTGTGGTGTTCTGACCAGGCTTGCACATAGAACTTCAAATGAACAAAAACATGCTTCAAAACTATATACCCACAAGTCAGTTCAAAAGCAATTCAACAAACTTTCCAATCACAATGGAATATCCCTATTCCAGTATTTAGTTCATAGAGCTAATGGAAGCCCTTCCAAAGATATCTGTTCTAGATATCAAAATGTTTCCTCCATCTTTCTTCAGTCTGGAGACTTATTTTTCACTGGAACCCAGTCTCTCACAATACATTCATAGAAGACCAACAAGGTTCAAGAAATGTCTAATAGATTTCCAAGTTCTCCTGTCAGAGGCTAAATGGTCATCTGACAGCAATGCTGATCCTGTGAATTTAGGGGGAGGTATTCATGAATTTCCTGCATTGTGCACAGGGTTGGACTAGATGACCTGGGGGGTCCCTTCCAACTCAGTGATTCAATGATCCCAAAATGGCACCATAGTGTTATAACTTATATGTAAAGCAAAGCACAGCCAACTGGAATGCCAGTTAGTTCTGTTGTACTAGGACACATTTTTGAAGTGGGCCTTGGATGGCCAAAGCATACCCTTCTAAGACTGTGTTCACTTTTCTGGTCAACTCTAAGCTGGGCCAATCAGATACCCAGCTTAAGCAACCATGTATGCTTGAGGGATGAGGCAGGTACTAACAAGGTATGTGTGGGAGGCAAGGGGGTGCTTGCTCTCCTGACGTCCTAAATTTACCAGTATAAAGTCTGCCGCTAGTGGGGTGGTTTGCAACTACAAATGATAGACCCCCTCAATGATTTCTGTGGACACCCTTGAGTAGTGGCCATGGGGCAGTCTCAGCCAATTTAGAAAAAGCGATAAGTTTTTCTGTTTTTACTTTACATATCAATCACTTTAGTGTAGAATACTTTTCCCCAAAAGAAAAGAATGGAAGGAAGAATGGAAGGAAGCTAGCCAGAAGAAGTGATACAACTGGGGTTTAACCACAATATTGGATCCAGAATAGTGTTGGATCCAGAATAAATGTTCCACTAATAGAAGGGGAGGTGTAATTTCCACTGATTCTCCCTTCCCGCTGCAGACCTCCAATTTGCCCCCAGGCCATTCCTGAGGGCCTCTCATCTCCCAGAAACAGCATTTCAATGAGATCAATAGAATGCTGTGGGAGGGGAAGGCAAGAAAGTTCTGTTCCACTGATACAAGGAACTGTTGGTGGAAAATATAATCCAACGCATAGTTTCTCTGTGACAGGTCTTCCATTAGAACAAAGTGAACAGCTGATGGGGAATCCATTCATAGAATGCATTTTACAAATTCTTGATGTTTGAGGAAATTATACTGCTTTCTGGGGAAATGAAGTTTCTCAATAGGCTTTTACTAAGAAAAGGACCCAGAGTAGTTAGCTTCAGTGGAACTTCACGATGCCCATGCTTACATCTCAGCAATGATTTTGCAACATCAAACAGCTTTCTTCACAAATGTGATTCACCTGGGATTGTTTTTTTAATGCTATCTCCCAAGGAGGCTATTCTGAAGCATTACTTCAATGGTTCAACTACCATGAGTTTGCTGATAGCTTTAGAGCAAGCTTTGACAAGGCTGGGATGAATTTTAAAATAATGTCCCCAAAAACATTTCTTTCTAAGATTATCACTGAGAAGCAAGTTAATAATAGCAATAAAAAAGAGAACACCATCAGAAGGGGGCAGAGAACTTGATGCCTGGGTCTGTCTGCCAGGTCTAGTGCTATTGGTGGTAGATTGCCCACACTTACCATTATGAGATAGGAAGACTCAACGGGGAGTCACAGAGGTACAGAAAAAGATGGAAATTCTCACTAAATATACACAGCTTAAAATAATGTGGATCTTCAATATACAGTTCCATTTAGCAGAATGCTGGTGGAAATAGGAAGCTCAGTTTGTTAATATGACTGCAGGGAATTGTATTTTGAAAAACAAGTCTTTTATTTTTATTTGGGAAAGTCACAGAAACCCTTCTGGTTATGTATTTGTACCCTAATTCAGAAGAAGAGGAGGTAACTTGGATATACAAGAGCACATTTAGAAACATGTGGCTGGATAAGACTTGGCCTGTAGGGGGACTGTAGTTTCCAGCTCTGCATGCAACCCAGATCTCATTAGAGGAATCTGTGAAGAGTCTGGGGGTCTGGCTGGATGCCTCTCTTACCCTGGACAAGCAGATGTCCACAGCTGCAGGGCAGGCTTTTTTCTATCTATGCCAGGCCAGTCAGCTGGTCCCCTATCTGTCCCAGCTGGACCTGGCCCCAGTGACTCATGCCACAGTCACCTCCATAATAGTATGTTGCTATTCAATCTATGAAGGGCTGCCCTTGAAGGCACTTCAGAGACTTCAGGATGTCCAAATTGTAGCTGCCAGGCTTCTGATTGGAACATCTTGGTATTCATATATGTTGAAGCAGCTGCACTGGTTGCCTATTGGATTCTGGGTCAAATGCAAGGTTCTGTTTTTGACCTTTAAATCCTTAAACAGTTTGGGACTACCATACCTGAGGGGCTGCTTCTCCCTTTATGACCTCACTCGGCAGGTACTGTTGCCATCTCACAGACTACTGGTGGTGCTGGGCCCTTGGTTGGTACATTTGGCATCCGTTAAGGTGAGGGCTTCTTCAATTGTAGCCCCATCCTGGTGGAATGCCCTCTCAGATGAGACCTAGGCTTTTCAGAACCTGTTTGCTTTTTGGGGGCAGGGGAACCCCCAGTTTGGAGGCCCTCCCCCAAATTCAGGGTCATCAGAAAGCAGGGGGGGGGGGAATGTGCTGGGCACTGACTCCATTATACCCTATGAAGACCTCCACCTCTGGAGGCAACACTTGCAAAATACCTGAAATGGAATAATTTTGAGATTTTTGTTGAGTAAATGATGTCACTTTGATCCAAGGGTATCTGGGGCTCTGGCGGGGGGACTGTTTTTTGAGGTAGAGACACCAAATTTTCAGCATAAAATCTAGTGCCTCCTTCAAACGCCTCCCACCCAAGTTTCAAAAAGATTGGGCCAGGGGGTCCAATTCTATAAGCCCCCAAATAAGGTGCTGCTGTCCATTATTTCCAAATGGAGGCAAGGCATTTAAAAGATGCCCGTTCCCTTTAAATGTGATGGCCAGGACTCCCTTTGGAATTCAGTCATGCTTTTCACAACCTTGCTCCTGGCTCTACCCCTGAAGTCCCCAGATATTCTTTGAGTTGGTCCTGGCAACCCTAGTCATGAACCATACCCCTCAAACCAAGCACAACCATAAGTTAACATTGGAAAGGATTAACATTGGAAAGGATTGTACTGCCAGTGCAACCAGAGCATCAATAATTGTGAGAACTGAAAAACGGAGGGAACCAGGGCTGGAATTCTAGAGGTGAAATTTGGACTTTGTAAATTTAAAGGACAGTGCTAAAAAGTGGAAAGGAATTTATTGTTTGGTCTACTTGCGGTTTTGAAAAAAGAGCACCATCGTCACAGACCTGCAGCATATACAATCAATACTGTGAGATCTCTTTACCAGTGAAAACGAGATTTGGTGGCAAGTAAAGCAGGAAGTAGCGGATGAAAAGCCTACTCTAGGACTATAATACCATTGAGAAACATCAGTGGCCATTGCAAGGAGGTCAAAATTAAAATAATATTTTTAAAGTGCTCGGGACATTAAAAATTGTTGGAAATAATTGAGATGATGATAAGAGGATAAATACTATTGAACATATTGTTTAGAATGGACTTTAGAAGCCTTTAAAAGAAATTTTTTTTTTAGAGAGAAGTAAAAAGTTGCGACCGCCATTTTGAAGGATTTAAAAACTTTAAAAATCAATATCTCGGTCTGGGAAGCTCTGAGGATGGCAAAATTAGACTTGTTGTAAAAAGCAAGCTCTAATCTTTTGAACTTGATAATCAGATTTCAAATTGGTGAGATCAAAATGTTCGGTGTTTTTAAATGTCAGAACACAAGCAAACTCGTACAAGGGCTACTTCATTGGAGAAAATGCAGGACTAATTAGAGGCAATGGAGGCCAGAATGATGAAAGGCATGAGAGAGATGATAACTGCATCAAAAAAAGAAATTATAGAAGAGATTTAAAAAGATATGGAAGATCCCAGAAATGAGACAGAGGAAACATCTAAAAAAGTGCAGGAGGTAGAAGGGAGAATGAAAGCATATGACTCCACCTTGTTGAAAATACAAGAAAAAGTGACAATCCATGACTGCAAACTGATGGAGACTCAGATACGTCTGAGAGGAGTACCTGAAAAGGAAGATGGTGACCTGAGAGAATATATAATAAAAATAATTGCAGAATTTTTAGAGGAAGATCCTGAAGAGACTAAAAATATGTATGATTATATGTATAGGGTGAACTCACTCTATGCCAAGAAAAATAATTTTCCAAGAGATGTTGTCATAAGATATATGACAAAAGAAATGGTGGGAAAGATCATGAACAAAAACTTTGAAAAGACATTGATAATGGGAGGCAGCAGAGTAAGAATTATGAAGGAGTTGTCAAGGCAAGTGATAAATGATAGAAGAACATATAAAAAACTGACAGAAAAATTACGGGACAATGAAATGAGGTTTAGACGGATAATACCTGAAGGTTTGAGCTTTGAACTTCAGGGGAAAAGAGTCACAATTACAAATGCACAGGAATTGTGCAGATTTTATGAAGAACAAAGAATTTGCACCATGATGGATTACAAATTATTGTCTTGGAATGTAAATGGACTAAATTCACCACAAAAAAGAAGGGCAACGTTTCATTGGATTAAAAAGCAAAAATGTAATATAGTTTGTTTACAAGAAGTGCATATTAAACAAAAGGATTACAAATTTTTATGGAATAAACAATTGGGGTTAGAATTTTTTTCATTGGCTGAACAGAAGAAAAGGGGAATGATTTTTTATATTAAACAAGAATTGGAGCCAAAATTAGTGATAAAGATGGAAGATTTGTAGCAGTAGAAATAATATTAAATGCAACCCCCCCCCCATTGTTATTGGGACTGTATACGCCTAATGGTGCAAAGGATGCTTTTTTAAAGACATTATACAACAACTTGATGAATTGACCTATGACCAAGTTCTGATAATGGAAGACTTTAATGAAACCATTAAGAACTCATTGGATAGGTCTGGGGAAAAAATAATAATAAAGAAGGAAAATTGCCAAAGTCTTTTTTTGAATTGGTCAAACAAGAAAATTTGGAGGATATATGGAGGAAATTTAATCCTGAAGTGTGGGACTACACTTTTCTTTCAGCAAGACATAAAACGTTTTCCAGAATTGACATGTTGTGGGGCACTAAAGACTTAGGTCTTATAACAAGGAAAATAGAGATTTTACCTAAAATTGGGGCTGACCATAACCTAATAATGTGGATTACAACATTGTCTAAGAAGTTGAGAAGATGGAGATTGAATGAAGATTTACTACAGAATAAAGAAATAGTGATATACCTAGAAAATGAAACTAAAGCATTCTTTCAAATGAATGACAAAGAGGATATAGAATTTCAGACGGTCTGGGATGCCTATAAAGCAGTAATGAGAGGAATATTGATTACTTTGAATAATAAAGATAAGAGAGCAAAAGAAAAACAGTTGTTGGACATTCAAAATGAAATAAAGAAAAAAGAAGGGGAGTTGAGAAAAAGGCCAGGGAAAAAGAAAATTATAAGGAAAATTACAATATTACAAATGCAAATGAGACATTTGTTAAATAAAGAATTGGAATGGAATTTGAAAAGACTGCAGCAGAAATCTTTTGAAGGAGCAAATAAACCTGGAAAGTATTTGGCTTGGCAAGTGAAGAAAAAGAGAGAAAATAAAATTATTAATAAAATTGTAGTAGATGGAAGAGAGGTGGTTTACCAAGAGGGAATAAAAAGAGATTTTTTAAGTATTATGCCAAGTTGTTTAAAGGTGTTAAAATAAAGAATGAAAAGATGGATAAGTATCTACAAAAGATAGAAATAGAACCCTTAACAGAAAATATGCAAAAAGTTTTGAATGATCCAATTGAAAAAATAAAAATTGAGGCAGCAATTAATGCAATGAAAAAGGCACCTGGGCCAGATGGATATACAGCAAAATACTTTTAAAATGAGTTAATACCAAAATTGCAGAAGTTGATGAACATGATAAGAATATCAAAGATTTCAGGTTTTCACGGCTGGTAACATCATTAGGGTTTGTAGAATCTTTCAGGATCAAGTGCCGTGTTCTACTGGAGAAAGTTTTCCTTCCAGACGTTTCGTTCTCAGCTGCGGAGAACATCCTCAGTGGTGTTGCAGCCAGAGCAGGCACTCAGACCTTCTTGGCTGCTGTGCATTGAGTGGGGCCAGGGCTGCTGGAGAGCTGCTATTTGTAGGCTGGAGGGGGTGTGATGAAAGGGCAATTGGTTTGTGGATGTGCCCATTGTTTGGTGGGGCTTCCTGGAAGGGTAGTGATAGGGAAACTGGCTGTTGAATGTGACCATTGTTCTGTGTTAATTGCTGGGAAGGTTGGAAGGGGTTTGAAGATAAGGAAGATGGTTGTTGACTATGCTGATTGTTCTGTGGAATTTGTTGGTTGTTCTGAGACTTTCTGCAATTTATAGTCTGTAGGGTGTTTTGCAGAGATGGGTACCAAGATTGGTGGATGAAAATGCCTTCTTCCTTTCTGTTAAAATTGTGCTGGTGTTTGTAAATCTCAATAGCTTCTCTGTTCAGGCGGGTATGATAATGTGAGACCGTAGAAAGGACTTCAGTTCTTTCAAAGTGGATGACGTGGTCTCCTTCTTGAAGTGCATGTTCAGCTACAGCTGATTTTTCTGGCTGAAACAAGCGACAGTGTCTCTTGTGTTCTGTGAGACGGGTGTTGATACTGCGTTGGGTAGTGCCAATGTAGACTGCACCACAGGAGCAGGGTATTTTGTAGACTCCAGGGGATGAAAGTGGATCTCTCATATCTTTGGCTGAGTGCAGCATGTGGCGGATCTGTTGTGTGGGCTTGAAGACTGTGCCAACATTATGGCGTTTGAGAATTTTGCCAATGCGGTCGGTGACAGATTTTATGTAGGGCAGGAAGGCTGTACCCACATTTGTGTGTGGCTCGGGATTTGGTGTGGATGGTCTCCTGGGATGGAGGGCTCTTCTAATTTCTTGTTGGGAGTATCCATTGGCCTGCAGTGACTGTTTGAGGTGGTGTAGTTCCTGCTGGAGTTGGCTTGGTTCACAGATGCGTGATGCACGGTGAATGAGGGTTTTTACAACTGTACGTTTTTGGCGAGGATGATGATTGGAATTCTTATTTAGATAGCAATCGGTGTGTGTGGGTTTCCTGAATACAGTGTGGCCGAGTAAGAATAAGAATAAAAGGGAAAATACCAAATACATGGAAGGAAGCTGTTATTTCGTTGATACCAAAGGAAGATAGAGATGTCACGAATGTAAAAAATTACAGATCAATTTTGCTATTAAACAATGACTATAAAATATATACAAGAATCTTGGCAGAATGGCTTAAACAACATTTGATAAATTTTATAAAGGAAGATCAAGCGGGGTTTCTTCCAAAAAGGCAAGTAAGAGACAATATCAGAACTGTTGTAAATATTGTAGAATATTATGAAAGACATCCAGAAAAAGAAGTGACATTATTCTTTGCAGACGCAGAGAAAGTATTTGACAATTTAAATTGGGATTTTATGTTTGCAGTAATGGAGAAAATGGAGCTGTGAGAAAGCTTTATAAGAATGATAAAAGCAATATATACTGAACAACGTGCAAGGTTATGTATAAATGCTGATCTTACAGAAGATATGATAATTGCTAAAGGTACAAGACAAGGTTGTCCACTTTCTCCACTGTTGTTTATATTGACTCTTGAAATATTACTGATGCAGATCCAAGAAGATAAAGAAATAGAAGGATTAAAAATAAAAGGATTTACTTACAAATACAGAGCATTTGCAGATGATACAATGTTTATAAATGAAAACCTCAAACAAGTCACACCTTTGTTGTTAGCCAAAATACAAGAATAGGGGGAGTTGGCGGGGCTATGTATTAATAAAGAAAAATCAAAACTTCTATGTAAAAATATGCAAATAAATAAGCAACAAGAATTGCAGAGACTAACGGGCTGTGAAGTTACCTCCAAGGTAAAATATTTGGGTGTGGAGATAACAAAGAAGAATATTGATATGTTTAAAAATAATTATGAAAGGCTATGGCGTAAAATGGATGAAGATATGTTAAAATGGAATAAACTTAATTTGTCATTGCTGGGTAGAATAGCTGCAATTAAAATGAATATTCTACCAAGAATAATGTATTTGTTTCAAACAATTCCTATTGTGAAAGATAGTAAACAATTTGATAAATGGCAAAGAAAAATTTCAGAATTTGTGTGGTCTGGGAAGAAACCAAGGATCAAAATGAAAATTTTGACAGATGCAAAAGAGAGAGGTGAATTTCAACTACCGAATTTAAAATTATATCAAGAAGCAGTTTGTTTAGTGTGGATAAAAGAATGGATAATGCTGTTAAACAAAAAACTCTTAGTGCTGGAAGGTCACGAAATAAATTTGGCTGGCACGCATATTTGTATTATGGAAAAAAGAAGATGGACGTTTTTCTCTCTCACCATTATATAAGAAATAATTTGCTAAATACATGAATGAAATATAAGAAATATGGAGATGAGAGAAGACCATTATGGATAGTGCCAGCTGAAGTAATAAAAATAACGGCTGAGATATGTGAAGAAAAGTGGTTGTCATATAATCAATTATTAAAAATACAAAGTGGCAAGATAGAATTGAAAACTGCTGAAGAGTTGAATAATAAATATAATTGGTTCCAAATGCAACAAATAAAGAGTTTGGTGGATAATGATATCAAAACTGAAGGAATAAGAAAAGAACAAACAGAAATGGAAAAAGTTCTGCTTGGAATAATGAAAAATCAATTTCAAAAATATATAAATTACTTTTAAAATGGTCTATGGAAGATGAAGTAGTGAAATCTCAAATGATTAAATGGGCAATTAATGTAACTAAAGAAATACAGATGGAAACTTGGGAATACTTGTGGAAAAATTCTATGAAGCTTTTGACGTGTCATAGTATTAAAGAGAACTGTTTTAAAATGATGTATAGATGGTATATGACTCCAAAAAAATTGGCAAAGATGAACAATAGGATGCCAGATAGATGTTGGAAATGTAGAAAACATGAAGGTTCTTTCTACCTTATGTGGTGGACTTGTGAAAGAGCAAAACAGTATTGGCAGATGATTCAGCAAGAAATTTCTAAGATCTTGGGAAATGAATTTAAGAAAGTTGCAGAAACTTTTCTGTTGGGATTACAAATGGAAAAATTTCCAAAAGAAGACAGAACTGTAATTTGGTACTTGCTTTCAGCTGCTAGGACATTATATGCGCAGTTGTGGAAGCAAGAAAAAATACCAGAGAAATGGGATTGGGTTATAAAAGTTATGACAATGAGTGAAATGGACAAATTAACAAGAATATCAAGAGACTATGATTTAGAAGTTTTTAAGACGGAGTGGAAAAAGTTTAGAAGATATGTAGAAAAAGAGTGGAAAATAAAAGGACATTGGACAATTTTTGATAATGATTAAGTTTTAGAAAGAAGAAGAATATAAATTTTTGTTTTAATAATTATGGGTACCTTTAAATATTAGCATTTTAAGTAAATAACACCGGCGGGGGTCAAGTAATGGGGGGAGGTGTGGGTAGACAGTAATATATGGGATAGATAAAAGAAGTTATTAAAGATGTAATAAATAGATTTATTACCATATGTTACCAATAAAATTGTTTTAACCCAAAACTAAAAATATTTTCTAGAGATGGCTAACAGCTGCCATTTTCTGAAGGATAACATTTTTAGTTGACAGAAGTTATAGCAACTTACTGAAAACCTAAATACAGAAAAATGACAATTTGCCCCTTCTGAAACAATATCCTTATCCATACAGTTGTTGGTTTTGAAGATACATGATTGAAATTTTCGTTGAATTATAGAAAAGCAATATTTTTATAAGGCCACATTTAAGAAAAAAAAAAAGTGGAAATATTTGCCCCATTCTGGCAGGACACAGAAAGTCCAATGAACAGCACATAACAGCAGATGAGATGTTAGGATTACTCTGTTTGACAGTCTTCCATTAATCTGGGAGGTGCAGTGGTTTCAGCAAAAGGCATTATATTTTTAAAGGTCAAATGAATCACCTTTAAGTTCATGGAAAGGTAAACATACTGCTGCCCATGTGTAACTTTTTGGAGTTTATGAGAGATTCTGGCTCACAGAATACAAAGAACCTCCATAAACCCCACTTCTGTACAACCATCAAACTCCTTTGGGAGCTGCACTCCCATTCAGGGCAATTTCCCTTGGAAGTATTATTAGGAAATATTAAATCATGCCAAAGTGTAAACCCCTGTAGGTAACATACTTTTACAAGAGACTATTTCCTGCTAGCAAAACGTTACCATGTTTAGAAGGAAAGGAGGGAGGGACCTGGAGACATTTGTAGTGGTATATAGTGCCAGCTTAATATTACAAAAATAAAGTTATTTTTGTTGATGAAAAATTAACTATGCCAATTTGGAGCTGATGTTTTATGACATTTTCAGCTTTGCTATGATCATTGTTTTAAAAATTGCACAAAGGTAATTAGAAATGCCCCTTTCAATGCATACTTTTATTTACACACACAAACAAATGCACGCACCCTCACTCTGTAAATATCTGTCATCCTATAAATGACATAACCGTGCAGGGAAATAAATGTTTTTAAAAGACCTTTTCATAAAGTGCTTAAATTATAGCCTATTATTCCCACAGCCATGTCATATTGAAACCCTCCTGGGTGTAAATTAGAGACACCTTTACAAGAGAGATTACTGTTATAAAGCTATATGGAAACCGCTTCACAACCAAGTTAATGCAAAAAATGTGATCCATTGCTTGTGCAACACTATCCTAAGATGTGCCCTTTCTCACATATATATTCTTCTTGTTCTTCGTATGGGCCCTTTCAGAACAAATTATTTTTACTGCTGGGTAGATCTCCCAAACTGCTTGAAGTTTAGCTCCAGCTAGGATAATCAGTTCTCCAAATGAGTGCTTGGCAAGAAATAACCTGAATTTTTCAGCTAACCCAAATGAGAACAGATCTGGGTCTGAGGGCACCTCCAGAAGCCCCTAATGTCAGGGATTTTCAGCTCTGTTTCAGCTAAGAAAATCAAACATACATGAAAATAAGAAATGGCTTGCTGTATCAAGCCAAACCACTTCCACGTTTGGAAGCAAAACATACAAGTGTGAGATGAGTCACTCTGAATATCACTTTAAGACTAAAAAGCTGCAAACTTGTATGGAAATGTCTGAGTTTTTAAAAATCTGAAACAATGAACAATATGGAAGGAATATCAGTATGAAAAGAAATGGTCTAAATTCTGTTTTTCCATAGAAATCTGCTGCATCGCAATGGGGGAATGGAACTGTAAAGACAAACTCACCTATGGGATTACATATATTTACATTCAATCTCTACAGTCAGAAGAGTTGTGGGAGATTTCTTTGGTATGAGCACAGAATGGTTACTCTGTAGTCCTGATGTGTTGAATGACATAAGACACTTTACCAGTTTTTATGTTACCACCTGACCCATCAGAACAATTCACCATTAATCCTTTTCATCCCTTTTCTCCCATCACTGTAATTGTCTCTCTCATATAGACCTGTTATGGGTGTATTCTTCTGAAGCAAGAGGCCCCTTGTGCTCTTGGAAGAGCTTTGTATGTCTGACGAAGGCTCAGCACCCTGGAGGAATATGCTGCTCTTAGCTGAGTGGATATGACCAAATGTCAAGTTTTGTGTAGTGCCTAGCAGACTCCATTAAGTAGTACTAAGTAATAAATATACTTAATCAATATTGATGTATGATCACCAATCTATACAAAGCTTATGTTAGAGTTCATGGCCTACTTACTACATTCTTTGATGCACAGTCAATTTGCTGGGTCTTAAGCAGCTCTTCTTCAGTTCTTTATATGATAGACCCTAGGGCACCTTCATTGGGGAAGTCTGTTCTATTCTGCTGAAAGTCCTCCACAAGATCAATGCCTGTAAGTCCTAAGACTGACACTCGATAAATGCCCTAACTTTTGCTTTTGATCTGATTGCCCATTCACAGGCATTACTATTACTATGACATAGTCCATTAAAAAATCTGATAGTTTTGTTTTGCCTCCCACCCTCCTGTCTTCTAGGCCTGGTATTTGTTCAGAACTGAGTGGAAAGACCACCAAGTAGTCTCATCAGCAGAGCACTAATTGTGGTCATTTATTATAGTCACTTATCTGATAACAGCTCTGTTATCTGTGATAGTTTACCGAGCTAAAATCCAACAGGCTTTTGCACCAGTTTATAAACATGGTACTGTGGAGGCAAAGTGTCTATTACTTACTGTCAACACTTGCTGTCAGAGAAAGGCCAATCAGTGGCTTATATGAAGTAACTATGAGTTTAATAAGCTCCAGTGAAAGCTGCAGCATAAACAAGGCATCAGAAGTGTTTGCCTTGTTGGGCCTCTTAAGCAAATACAGGTGACTGAGAAGTACAAACAACACTGGATTAGAGTTTATTGCTGGGATAGCAATAGTGCTGTTAAGGCAAATTTCACAGAGCAGTGAGAGTTCCATGAGCCATAACGATTTGAAGGGGGAACACGGATCGTATAAAGAGATATGTGTGATTGGATCTAAACTCACCGTGTCTTCATTTAAGAGGAGCTGTGGGGGCGCCTGATACAGATTGGGGCCAAGGCTCAGGGGCAAGGAGGACTCACATTTTACCTCTGTCTCTTCCTCTGTAATCATGTTGAAAACCATTTCAATTTCCCCTCTTGAGCTTGGTCTTTTAAGATAACCAAACAAGGTTAGCATAAGATCTATTGTCAATCACATACTTTTGTCAATTTCACTTACAATTGATGCCCAATAGGCTTATACCTGTCCAGCATAAACTAACCTTTATGACTGCTACACCTCACATCTAAGTGGATTATATGGATAGGATTTTTCTTTCCGTGCCAGAAAATTAATGCCAACCAAGCAATAGTTTATAAGATTTTTCTCTCATTGAAAAAGAAGAGGTCAGCTCCCAGCCTTATTTATAAATATAAATCCACATCTTTTTCATAGAATCTTTAGTCAGATTCTCCCTCTCCTATTTACACCAAATGATCAGTCAAGTTACTCACAATTTGAATCATGCATGACCCAGCCTAGATTCATAGGTTTAATCTCTTAAGGCTCCTGTTTGTAATTTCTTCTGGGCTCACTTCTTATTCTGCATATATTGAAACATGAGAATTTTCTCCCCCTGTGCACTCTCACATTTCTTGATAGTAATGTCATGAACAGTTCTCCCATTACAAATGCAAATGTAGTCAATTTTTATCTAGTAAAATTTTGTTATAGTTACAAACTCATTTACCCAGGATTTTTTTTGTTATAGTTACAGGCCCATTTACCCAGTTACTTACAACTTCTATCACTTCAGAAGTAGAATTCAATGGATCTTTCAGAGTGTACACAACACTCTCAACATATGTACGAATCTTGTAGTGCAATGTTGCAATGGACTTCAGCAGACTTAGATGGGTGGGACTCCGGATAGGCTTGTCCTGTGTATTTCTTTCATTCTCCTCTGATCTAACTTTATCCCCTTGATCTCCCTATTATTCTGAATCACTGTGGCAACAGATTCCATAAAAATAACAAATATACATAGAACTTATTCTGCATGAGGAAAAAAAAGAAAGAGACTGTAGTAATTTAGTACATAGGCCTAGAGAGACACTGATGAGCAGTATGTGGTGCTGCACATGGCTTTGTTCAGGGAACAGCTGCGCAGTGGCTCCAGATCACACACAAGGATCTGCCTTTTGATTCACATGAAGAAATGAATAGATGTATCCACACTACACTGAGACAACTGGGAATGTATTGGGCACCATGCATCCATTCTGTTGTATTGAACTGTTTTACTAGGCAATATCAGTAAGTGCTGACCTATATACATGGAAAACTCTTTGGGCCATGACTAGCAGCATTTGTTTATTAATTAACATCATTTAGTGTCTCTCTTTTTCACAAAGATTCAAAGCAGATTGCACAGTGTGAGCATCCAGGACAGGCACAGTCTCTTGGTATTGGGAGCCAGTTTGGTGAAGTGGTTAAGTTCTGGGAGAACCAGGTTTGATTCCCCACTCCTCCACTTGCAGCTGCTGGAAAAGCCTTGGGTTACCCATAGCTCTTGCAGGAGTTGTCCTTGAAAGGGCAGCTTCTGAGAGAGCCCTCTCAGCCCCACCCACCTCACAGGGTGTCTGTTGTGGGGGGAGAAGATATAAAAGATTGTAAGCCACTCTGAGTCTCTGATTCAGAGAGAAGGGTGGGGTATAAATCTGCAGTCTTCTCCTCCTCCTCCTCTTTCTTGGGTAAGTGTACTGCTGGATGGAGTGATAAGAGTTCAAAGGGTTGTTGCCAAAGAACCCGGATTTCCAGCAAACCCCACACTTGCCTTTGGACTTTAATGAAATGCACAGAAACTGGCACTCCTGCCTGAGTAGCTTTTGGGCATTGGGTCTCTTGGACTGTCTTGGTGTTGAGTCAAGCCATGCACAAGGCATCCCTCACTGGGATTATTATGCTATGGACCACTTTGCCTGTGGGCCGCTTTGCCTACAGAAACTGTAAAGAGTCCAGACCAGGCTTCACCCTCAGCTGCCCAGCCTCTGTTGCAGACACCTGCAGTCCTGTTTTCATTGCGACAAGACCAGCAGCAGACCTAGGGGAAGCCATGTTCCTGAAGATTTCAAAACAACATACTATTTTCCTGTAGCAGCTATGAAGAGGCTGCGTCTTCACCACGTACTGCATTCCAGAGTCCTTGCATCAGCTTAATCATGCAGATGTTGGCTGCCTAGTCAAAGAGAAAGGAACAGATGTGAGGCAATCATAATGATTGCTGATGAACAAAGGAGTCTTCCTGCCATCCATCCAAATGGCACCTCTGTCAATAGAACATCGTTGGTCTAATCTCATCATCCTACGGTTATCATCAGCCAAATCCTGCTATCCATCTCCCCTCTTCCTGATTCCTTTGTTTCCACATTCCCCAAGAGGTGTCACCATCACCAACCATTAGACCCTAAATTGTCCATTCCAGTTTTCTTTATCTAGTTTCTAGTGCATGTTTCTACTCAGAGACACTTTAATGGATCTCTGGATGCTATTATTAATTTTTCTGGGAACCATTAACAATCCCATCACAGGAACCTGCCCTGGGTAATGAAATTGGCTATTTGAGGCAGGCCTTCTGACATTCAGGTGTGATTTTTTCCCTGACAGCTACCTTGCAGGAAAAAGCCACCCTGATCAGTTTGGATCCCTGTTTGTATAATGCTGGTCATCTCGCAGGTTCCCTCCCCTTTTTTGTTGCCGAACTTTTGCTTCTCACCTGGAGAGGTAATGTATTACCCACCAACGATATTCCTGCTAATGCAAATGTCCCTATCTTTTCCTAACTATTTTCTTAGTTCTGAACTGTGTGATGAATGTATGATTTTTTTCTTGTATGTCTGAGTTTCTTTTAATAAATATAATTTGTTTTATACCCAATATCTGATCATCGACTTAAGGGCTCCTGGGAAATACTGACTCTGGTATACATCGGTTATTGACCCTGTGTTAATTTTTGCCATCTTGCATAATTGTCTAAAATCCCCCAAATTAACTTTAAAAGGCATTTTGGCTAACAGGGTTGCTCTTGCAATTTGATGTTTAAGTGCCACTGCAAGAAATGGGGCCATATGTGATGGTAAAAGAACAGGTGCCTCTTGTTTTTGTATCTAGAATGTGTTGTTTCAGACATACATGGCGGCTGGCCATGGTGCACATCAGGCGGCTCTCGTTGAGTCCCTAAGGAGATTGACATGCGCAGGCATAGGGACGGCATGGGGGAAAGGTGTAAGGTGGCTGCAGGTCTGGCGGTCACCAAGGCAACCCGCTGGAGCTTGCAGGTGAGGCGGACACAGGAGGGGGGAAGGCCAGCCCAAGCCCCCCTGATTGGCCAGGTGCCATGGCAGATGACAGTCGAGAGTGGGAAGAAGCCACCCCAGAGAGGCTGATCGCCTTCCCCACCCCACCTCGGCAGAGACCTGAGCCAACCATGGCTAGACAGGCACAGTCAAGGCAGTGAAGTCCCACCAATGCGGCGAGGGAAAAGGGGTTGGCTGGGCAAGAGAGACAGAGAAGACTGGTGCGCTGCCATGGTGAGGGTGGGGAAAGGGAAGGGGAAGTGTGGAGCTGTGGGATTGGCCAGTTCTGCAGCCTCGCCCACTGTCAGAGACTTGTGCCAATGGGAAGCAGGTGAGAGAAGTCATGAGCCCCCCCCCCCCCAGCCATACACAGAGAGGGGAAACATTGGGCAGGAGTCTGCAATCAGGGAAACTAGGCAAAATGTGTGTCTAGGGAAGAGGAGACAGAGCCACAGCATGTCCAAGTCCCACACAACAGCTCTGCCCAGCACAGACACAGAGTCCTAGCCCCCCCCCCTTGCAGGGAACCCTGCCTTCATTGGCAGCAGGACACAGAGTGCAAGGCGCCTGCCAGGTGCCCAGCGCATGCCCTCCCTCCCTCCCACTCCGCTCTGCTCTGTGCCATGGGACGAGGGGGGGAAAAGACCCTCAGACTCTCCTGTCCACTCTATCACAGAGGTGGCTCATAGACTTGGCCCCTCCCCACCCACTGACAGAGGGAACATTGCACACAGCACACTTGGAAGGGGGTGGGGCAGAGGGAATGTGCAGCAGACACCACGCATGTGAGACAAAGAGCGGCACATCGCAACACTTTATTGGTCAGGAACTGGGTGCAACAGTTTCCTCAGAGCACCTCAGACAGTCTTGCCGGGTGTGAGGGACGTGAGACTTCACTCCGAGAGGAGGGTGGGAACAGCTGACAGAGGAGAGGGGGGGGGAGGAGGAGGTGCCCCACATGGAAGCCTGTCTGTTGCATTCCCACCTGCAAAACAAAAACAGAGATCAAAAGCACCTGAAGGGGCGGCAGCTGCAGCCATGCACACGTGTTGTGCTGAGGGAATCTCTTAAAGAGGCAGTCTCTTACCCACCTCCCTGCATTGGGGCAGCTGCCAGACCCCCCCCCCCCCATGCCCTGCCAGGGGTTGGGAATGCGGCAGAGGGCAGACCAAGGGAAGGGAGCAGGCAGCAGCACAGGGAAGTGGGGTCAGCAAATGCCCCATGCAAGAGCCCACTGCCTGGTTCAAGTGCCAGAGATGCTCACACACCACCCAGTCAAGAGCGACGGGAGGGGGAGGACAGTGGGGGTGCACAGTTGAACTTACCCAACCATGGGTGACAGTCCTCGCATGCAGAGCCTCTGGGAGCCAGGAACCTGTGGAGACCTGGAAACAAGGGCAGTTAGTCCCAGGGGAGAGACCTCGCTCTCCCCCTTGCAAGTCAAAGATACTGTCAAAGTAACCACGCAGTGAAGAGCCCGTCACCAACATGCCTGTCCCTCGCTCTAAGTCCGCATGGCAGGGAGCTCACTGGCAGAGCCCCTCGCCATGTGCGCCTGTCCCTAACAACTGAGTTGCAGGAGGTCAGAGCGGAAGTATTTCTAGGGGGGGGGGCATGGTGATTGGCTGTTGGGGAGGGGGCTCGCCAGCCCGGGGCACAAGGGCATTGGTGAGGCAATTACACTGCTCCCTAAGGGGTTTGTGAGCTCCCGCGGTGGTGTTTTCAGTTTCAATGAGTGCCTATGGGATACCCCACCGTTTTTGCGGGTATAATTTTACGCCTCTCAGGGAGGGTGTGTCATAGCCCAAAGTCCTCAGGGAGCTGCCTAAGCCTGGCTGTGCTCTGACTCCTCCACGTCTTCCACTACTGCAGCCCACTCTGCCAGACTTATGCCTCCACTCAGGTGCACCCCTCAGGTGTGGGGTGGCGCTCGAGTGGGCTGGCGCTCACGTAACTCCCATCCACTGTGGTGCTGCCGCACTTTCACTGGCGTACGTGCCACTTGTGCCAACGTAGCGGTATGTCCACTCCCAAAGCACTCCCCCCCATAGGATTGTGCTCTAAGACATCTCCCCCAAATAAAATTGTCTTGCAAGCAGTTTGGAAGAGGATGAATGCTCTACCCTCTTCCGGTTGGCATATAATTAACTGTGAGCAGAATGCCTGAATATTAAATCTTAAACATCAGATTACTGAATATTGGAAATTTGAAGGACTGATTTAAGGAATAGTAGCATAGTGTATATCGATGTGAGTTTTATGTATTTTTAGGTTTTTATGTATTTTATTGTATAATTTTAATCGTATTTAAATCGACCTCTGTAAGCTTTTATTGTTGTAAGCCGCCCTGAGCCCACCTCGGTGGGGTAGGGCGGGATATAAATCGAATAAAGTAAAGTAAAGTAAAGTAATGTGAGGGGTTATCAAAAGCAGACAGTGATGCTAATATTATTTGAAATATTATATTTATTCAGAAAAAATGGCTGGAGGCTTGTTTCCCCTTCTCCAGGTATACTTTTAAAATCAGAATGAAGAGGCATTACAATAAAGAGGTTGAGTAGCTGCATTCTATATACTATCTATAAAGCAATGAAATGTGAGTTAATCCAGCTAGAAATATTAATTATATACTTTTACAGTACCCTTCTTCTTTCTAGGTAAATGAATTAATTTTAAAATTGTTTTATATTGTCACAGATCTTAAGAATGTGATCAAAGATAACACTCCAGTGTTGCTTTAAAATAAGTAAGCTGAATTGCAGTTTTTATGCTGCCAATGCAATATTCATAAAACAAAGACCGCTTTTATTAACCTTGTTTTGGGAGTGTAAGTGATGTAAAGTGGGTATTTCTCTTTGAAAGTTTGATTACCAAGAGTAATACCTTAATAAAAAAGAACCCAGTAGCATTAAACACCCACTAGGCATTGGGTATAACAACTGATAGTCTGAAGGTTAGCTGTAAGACTGTCAGGGAGCACATTCATTCCCATGATGTTTATTAACTGAATAATCAGTTTATATTCTTGTTTATCTGAGACTCTTACATTGTATCAAAAGGAGCCAGTGAATAGGGCTGATAGATTTAGCTGGTTTTTTTTTTTTCATTTGGAGGGAGCTTCTCAATGGAGTTAGACAGTTGGTTCATTTAGTTCAGTGTTGTCCACTCTGACTCGCAGTAGTCTTAGTCAGATAAGTGTCTTTTTGGGGGCCTGTGACCTGAGATCCCTCAGTGAAAGATACTGGGAACTGAACATGGAATCATGTGGAAATCATGTGCACTGTCACTGAGCTACATCCCTTCCTTTTTAAATAAAAATTCAGTGCTAGCTCAATTTGTCTTGGTTCTAACCATAAAGAGCCCTGTGGCGCAGAGTGGTAAAGCTGCAGTACTGCAGTCTGAGCTCCCTGCTCACGACCTGAGTTTGACCTCAGCGGAAGCTGGTTCAAGTAGCTGGCTCCGGTTTGACTCAGCCTTCCATCCTTCGAGGTTGGTAAAATGAGCACTTGCTGGGGGGAAAAGTGTAGATAACTGGGGAAGGGAATGGCAAACCACCCCGTATAAAGTCTGCTGTGAAAACGTTGTGAAAGCAACGTGACCCCAGAGTCAGAAGCCACTGGTGCTTGCACAGGGGACTACCTTAACCTTTTTTCTAAGGCATAGTCCTTGGTCATTTTACACAAGATTTGTAGATGCAATAACATTGTTATAGATCTGTTTAGAACGACTTTTTAATGTTCCAGTTGGGGCTTTTTATGAGCAGGAATGCACAGAAATGCAGTTCCGGCGGGCTTGGTGCCAGGGGTGTGTGGCCTAATATGCAAATGAATTCCTTTGTAAAAAAAAATTCCAGTGCAAAACAATGGTAATATTAGGGGATGTGGCTCAATATGCAAATGAGTTCCTGCTGGAATTTTTCTACCAAAAAAGCCCTGGTTCCAGTATAAATAAGATTCAATTATGGAAATCTTCTCAAATCTCATCCTTTACCTCAGGCATGTCACCATCATTTCACTAACAAAACATGCTGGAGAGGAAGGTGTCATGTTTCTTCTATTTACTTGGAAGTAATAGACACCAAGACTTGAATCTTTAAAAGGCCCAAAAGCACAGGGCAAATTCAAGACACTCCTTGGCCTCCCCCCCGCCCTCTGCAAAGGATACTCCAGCCTACACTAGGAATGGACTAACTTGCACCCATTTTATTTATTTATTTATTTATTTGAGATTTATATCCCGCCCTTCCCACGAATGGCTCAGGGCGGCTTACAACAATTAATCAAACATAAAATTTAAACAATTTCAAGTATAAAACAATTAAATATGTAAACAGTTAAAACCTTAAAAACAGAATATTTCAATTTCCTGTAAACAGATGGCTGGCCAGTTACATCGAGTTGTCTTCCTAGCTAGGTATAGGCTAGCCGGAAGATGGTCGTCTTACAGGCCCTGCGGAACTGCGCCAAGTCCCGCAGGGCCCTCACCTCCTCCGGCAGCTGATTCCACCATACGGGGGCCATAACAGAGAAAGCCCTTTCTCTGGTGGCTTTCAAACGGGCTTCTTTTGGCCCGGGGATAGTGAGGAGATTTTGTGTTCCTGACCTCAGTGCTCTCTGGGGAACATGTGGGGAGAGACGGTCCTTCAGGTAGGCAGGTCCCAGGCCATATAGGGCTTTAAAGGTAATAACCAGCACCTTGTACCGGACTCGGTATATCACTGGAAGCCAGTGCAGAGTCCGGAGACCCGGCCGGATGTGTCCCCACTTTGGGAGACCCAATAGCAGCCGGGCCACGGCATTCTGCACCAGCTGCAGTTTCCAGGTCCGAGACAAGGGCAGCCCCATGTAGAGGGCATTGCAGTAGTCCAACCTTGAGGTGACCGTAGCATGGATCACTGTTGCTAGGTCGTCGCGCTCCAGAAAGGGGGCCAGCTGCCTTGCCCGCCTAAGATGAAAAAATGCGGACTTGGCAGCGGCTGCTATCTGAGCCTCCATCTTTAAGGAAGGCTCCAATAGCACCCCCAAGCTCTTGACCCTGTCCGCCGCCATCAGCGGCGCACCATCAAAAGCCGGCAGGGGGATCCCCCTCCCCGGGCCGCGGTGACCCAAGCAAAGGACCTCTGTCTTCGTAGGATTTAGCTTCAGCCCGCTCAGTCTGAGCCACTCAGCCACGGCCCGTAATGCCTAGTCAAGATTTTCCGGGGCGCAGACAGGCCGGCCGTCCATCAGTAGATAGAGCTGGGTGTCATCAGCATACTGGTGACACCCCAGCCCATACCTTCGGGCAATCTGGGCAAGAGGCCGCATGTCTTCTGGAATCCTTCTGGATATAAAAAATGGATCCATAATAAAAACTTTATGTGCATAGAGGAGAAATTATGGGAAGATCCCCCCCTCAATAAATTTGCGGAGGACACATGATCCTCTACTAGAGTTGTTAGCTCCAGGCTGGGACATATCCAGAGATTTAGAGGGTGGAGTCTGAGAAGGATGTTGTTTGGGGCATAATGCCATGGAGTCCAACTTCCAAAGCAGCCATCTTCTCCAGGTGAATTGATTTGCACCCCCCAGTTGGAATAAAGAGGCTGACACATAATTATTGGGAAATGGGCCACTTCATTAGTTTCACAAATTAACACGGCAAGGTAAAACAGCTACTGGACAAGCCCTGGGGTCTTCCACCGGCCCCGCCAAGTCCAACAATGGGCGAGCCAACCTGCCCCCAGCACGAGCCATACAAATGTGGCTAGCGCCAGGCCGGCAGGCCAACAACTGCCCTCCCCTTACACTTCAACCCTGATCCCCAGAAGGAGGTGAATAAGGGGAGGCATGAATACGATTCACATTATACAACATTGAGCCGTAAAGCCCATCTGCCGTTCCTGCGGATCGACTGCACTACACAGGTGCAGAGGCCTGGGTGCTCAGCAGCAAGGTATAAACCCCTTGCTCCTTTTGCCACCGCCACCGCCAATGCCAAGCCTCTGCTTAGGCATTCGCGCCCCCCGGGCGGCCCAGAGCCGCCTGAAGACCTTGCTGCAAGTCACTCAAAAAGGCCCGATTCCCCACATCCGACAGATGGACTTCATCTGGCCGGTACAACTCTATCATATCCACCCTAATTCCAGGGTGGGGAAGGAAGGTTCCCAGACCCCCTTCCAAGGCTTTCCTCAGGGCTCGATTTGCCTGCTCGATCCCCGCAGGGTCCCAAGCGGCCCGCCAGACTCTCCGTGGCAGGATAGCAGACCAAATCAGGCAAACTGCAGGTCACCTCCGCACAATGGCTCGAAGATCTGCCACTGCCTGCAAGGACAGGGCCTTCCCCTTCATCAAACCAAGATCATTCCGACCAAGGTGAATGACGAGTATGTGAGGTGGCGAACCGACCCTTCCCGAAAACAGCAAAGGCAGGAGCCCAGACCATCTTAGCCCCCGTCGCCCTTGCCATTCCACAATAGCCCACTCATTCAGCCCCAACTATGAGCCGACTGGCGATCTCCTCGCAAAGTGGGTGGCCCAGAATATCATACTGTGCCCGCATATAAGGATCCGCAGCCTCCCCTGACAAGCCACAGCACCTGGAATGAAAAACAATCAAACAACTGAACACCAACTAACATGACATAACTGCTAACTCCCGGCCCCTCAGGGAAACAACAATGGACGCACATAGGCACAGTAAGCAGCCGAGCGACAACATCCCACCCGTTGGATGGCCGGTCCAGGATAGCCCATTGCTGCCGCAGTAGATGTGACCCCAATTTGGAAGGAATGGGTCCCGAACCTAAATCTCCCCAATCCTAGCTTATCCAGTGCCTGTGCTGTCACCGCCCAAAATTGATACTTGGTGAGGGGGACCCCCCCGTATGGCAGAAAAACGGCCCTTGGGCATTCCCTTGGACAGCCACGTACTGCTGCAATGCTTGCACTGGACATAACCCAGCCTCCTCACAGAGGCCAAGCTTAACCATGGTGCCCTTCTGCCTTTGGCCCGTTTTGGACCTTCGAACTTGCAAAACCACATGTCTGCCCTCGAATGCTACATCGCTGCACTGCAATGCACAATCAGACTGGTCACTCCATGACAGCCGCACTAATTCACATACCCTTAAGGCACCAAAGAATGCCGTAAGTGCAGCTGCGTGGAACAGTGCAACTTCATAATCCGAACTGCACACCTCCGGCCAAACTCCATGTCAAGTCGGCTGGATTCAATAACGAGTCTTTGGTTGAAACAAAGTTACTAGTTTATTGAAAGCAGAGCTGAAGACCATGATAGAGATTGAAGGACTGAGGTACATAGACATTAACCAAGCATTTAAGGCATAGATCAAAGGATTCCTATGGGCGGGGCACTCTATGCAGTATATTTTCGCACAAGGATGTTACTCCCTCGTTCCCAAGCCAAGGCCTTGGCGCTTAACACTCCCACAGACACCCAGCTTGAGAAGGCTCCACAATCTTGTTCACATATCAGCATTTCAAAGCAGACTACACAACAAAGGCATAGCTAAGAGGAGGGGGGGGAGGAGAGGTAGCTAGCAGCATCCGGTGTTCAGTAAGAGCCCAGAATCCCTTGCTTCTGAACCAGAGTTAGACAAAATGTTAATAACAATACAGCAGACTTGACACTCCACCCAGCCCTCTAAGTATAGAAGGGGAAATGGGCTGTCAGGCATCCTCCCGCACCCCACGTTCCCTAGACCAGCCTTCAAGCATCTTTTTCACCCTGAAATCATCCACAGCCACCGGGTACACTTGTGCCTTACTAATAAAAGCTAAAGTGGCCAACTGACCCCGAATAGTTTTAACAGTTAGTCCCCTGCTAATTTATTGCACAAAAAACTGCATCAGGTGAGAGACCGGGATGGGCCAGCTATCCCCCAAACCCACAGAGTTCCTAAATACCCTAAACTGTAAGGCAGCACGTTCATAAGCTTTCCAGGTACTTGGGGCCAATACTAAAAGAATTGCCCTACCGGCTTCTGCCTGCCAAGCTGCCACAGGTCCCGAGGCATCTGAACTGGCTGAGGATTGGCCTCCGGGGCCAGCTGATGAAAGCGCTCCATCTGTCGGTGAGACAGAGCATCCGCCACCCCGTTATTGACCCCAGGCACGTGCTTAGCTAAAAACAAAATATTTAAAAGAAGGCAGCGTAGCATGCAAACCCTAAGCAGGTTCATCACTGGTATGGACTTGGAGGACAAGGAGTTGATGACATGCACCACCACCAAGTTGTCGCACCAAAAGTGCACCACTTGGTTGGCCAACTGTTCCCCCCAAATACAGACTGCCACCACGATTGGAAAAAACTCCAAAAATGTCAAGTTCCTGCAGATGCCACTGGCTTGCCAATCCTTAGGCCATTGCTCAGTGCGCAAGTGCTCCCTAAACAAAACCCCAAAACTGCTAGAACCTGCAGCGTCCGAGGATATCTGGAGGTCGGCTTCGACCTTCATATCCTCCTGCCAAAAGGATACCCCGTTAAATGACTCCAAGAAGTTCTCCCAGTCCTCCAAATCATTGTACATGCTAGCCGTTAAGTGCACTCTGTGATGAGTTAAATGCAGGGATCCCATGGTATCACAAAGGCGTCGAAGGAATGCCCTGCCCGGCGCTACCACTCTGCAGGCAAAATTGAGATGCCCTACCAGTTGCTGCAGCTCTAAAAGCAACACGTTACGTTTTTGCTTTAATGCTGCTAGTCTTTCCCTAAGCTGCTGAACCTTTTCAACTGGCAGCCGAGAAGCTTGCTGGAAGGTATCCAACTCGATACACAAAAATGTAAGCCATGTAGCAGGGCCCTCCGTCTTCTCATGTGCCAACGGCACACCGAGCACATCCGCCAGCTTAATGAAAAGCTCCAATAGCTTGGCACAACGCCCGGTCCCTGCCGCGCCCACAAACAGAAAGTCATCTAAATAATGAACTGCCTCACCGTGCCCCGATCTATCCTTCAGCAGCCATTTCAAGTAGGAACTAAACCGCTCAAAGGCAGCGCAGGATACAGAGCACCCCATCGGTAATGCTCTGTCCATATAATACTTTCCCTCAAACTTAAACCCTAACAGCTCAAAGTCCTCAGGGTGCACTGGTAAAAGGCGAAATGCCGACTTAATGTTGCATTTGGCCATTTCTGTGCCCAGCTCGCACCCCCACACGACCTTGACCGCCTGGTCAAAAGAAGTGTATCTAACTGAGCAAAGGTGGTCGGGAATTCCATCATTCACCGACCCCCCACTGGGATAAGAAAGGTGATGAATCAACCTATATTCACCCGCTGTCTTTTTAGGAACCACTTCCAATGGGGAGACCCTCAAACATGGAACTGGAGGGGCTTCGAAAGGACCGATAACTCGCCCTTCCGCACATTCCTTTGTTATCTTTGCTCTAACAACATGCTCCAGTCCCACAATAGAACAAAGGTTGGATGCCCTATAGGGCTCCCTAGGCCCCTGAAATGGGATCCTAAACCCCAAACTGAACCCATCCCACAAATAGTCTCTGTCAGCGACCTTGGGATAACCTTCCAGGAGACGCCTAAGAACTCTCAGTCGAATGGGATTGGGACCCTTTACCAGGTGTCTGCGAATTACCCCCTCCCCCGGGGTGCTTTGACCCCCCCTTTTTGTTTGGCTTTACTGCATGCCGAAAATGCGTGGGAACCACCGCTTAACGAGCATTCATGCCTGAATTTACATGCTTTCCATGAGTACACTCCTTGAGACGTGAACTCCCAACATAGCAGCCGGGGTTGAACTGGCTGACCCGCCGTGGAGTGGGCTGTTGAGGTACCTGGCTGCCTATGCACTAAATGCCCACTGTTGGCCCTATCACCTAAATTGGGCTTAGCCGGGGCCATCAGCTGCAACCACAACTGCTGATTGATTTGGTCCCACTGCAACATCAGATTAATTGCTGCTCTCATCCTAAAAGTTTCATTGTATTGTAACCAGGCTGCACCTGCAAAATTGGTGTATGCCCTATATATGATGTCACAATACTGAAACAATGGCGCAGCCCTACCTGGCTGTGCCCTTGCAATCACTCCCGCATATATGAGAAAACCTGGCAGCCAATTTGCCCAGGTCCTATCAACCTTCCTATGCCTGAGCTTCTCCGTTTCGTCCATTTCCTCCTTATTCTTCTTCTCCAATTCTCTATACAGGAGACTAAATACATCAACGTATTCACCCCTCAAAATTTTTTCCCGCGTTGAGGGGGTCAGGTGGTCCCCCAAAGGCATTGCCAAGTCTCCAAAAGGGAGAGCCAAAAAGGGAACTGACCCATAAGGATTAGGGGGATAACCCCATGGATTACAAGGAACACTGGGCCATCCCAATGGTTGGGCCACCGACATTTGCCCTCCCCAGGGTAACACCCCTGTTGCCACTGTTGATGCTGGTGACCCCTGGGCGGCCTCCGACCCTGAGGAAGCCAAAGGTGGCTGGCACCAACCCACTGGGGCACCCTGTACCCACCCCAAAGCAGGACTCCCTGACGCCCATGCTGGCCCGGGCTGAGCTGAGAAAACCCAATGTCCCCCTTGCTCTACAGGTGTAGACACCTGCCCTGTACTCACGGGCCCTGGCAATACGCCGGGGCCCCATGGTCCCCAAGTCCATGCGGCATGCTGCTGTGTCATTGCCATCTTACCTTCAACACCTGCCGGTGTCACTGCCACTGAAACTGGCTGGGCCAGCTGTTGCCTGTCCTCCACGCCTTCCTGTTCCACAACTTCATTGCTCAGCACCGCATCCCTGCTTGTACTTGCCTTCTGGCATTGGTCAGGCGTCGCCCTAGAGCCCATACCCTCCTGCAATGCAGAAAGTCTTGCCAACACCTCTCTCTCAAAAGTAAGGGTCCCCGACCGCCCAGTAGCCCTGTGACGCCCAGGCCAAACCGCAAGCGCCCCCGACGCACCCCGCTACCTTTCTAGAGCGCTCAACCGCTCCATTATGGCCTGTCTCATCTCAACACTATCCATCTGGTCCTCCCCCAGGGCCCCCAGATGGACCTGCTTTCTAGGGCCTTTTGCAGGCTGCTTGCTCTTGGAAGGGCCCTGCCCCTTCTTTGGACCCATTGCAGAAGAAAGCCCAAAGACTCCCCAACACCAAAGAAGCTACTTTGGGGGGGGGGGTAGGATAGGAGTGGGGTTGCACCCTCTCCTTACAAAATAACCCCCAAACCAACTGAAGGGGCCCTATAAAGAATTCCTGGGGGGGGAGCTGAGTGCACATGACCCCCCTTGACCCTCAGCCAACACGCTGTAGCCAGGCACCCCCAACAAGGCTCCCAGCCAAGAATAACGAGGTCGCTGCTCCCTGGCGTCCCCGCCCTCCCTCCAGTTACTGTCGCCCCTCCTGGGGCCCGACGACACTGCCCGACAGCTTGCAGCCGGCTCCGATGCTGCTCCGCCGGCTTGCTGCATTCGCCGCTCGCCTGCTCGGCCCTCCGGAGCCAGGCCCGCAGCAAACGTCCCTGCCTACGCACGCTCCCAGCCGTGGACACCCGACGTGCCTCTGACCCGGCTGAGAGCTTTCCCAGGATTGTGTAGGACGGGCAGGGCTGGGGCTATATATAGCCCCAATGCTCCACCCTCCTGAAGCACCCGGATGCCCAGGAAGCTTTGCACAGCCTTGTATCCTTCCAGGGATGAAAAGACAGCCCTGCGGCGCGTAGCCGCTTTCGCAGCCCGGCCAGGGCAGGGCCGAATTCTGTCATTTGGAGATCAGCTGTAATAGTGCATGATCTCCAGCTACCACCTGGAGGATGGCAACCCTACATCACATTTGTAATCTGGATTTACTCACAAGGAACAATTTCTGGAAGGAGGTAAGCAACGTTCCTCTTTGTGTATTCTTACCTCACTTTACTGCTGGATTTGCTCAACCTGGTTTCCTGCCTGCTGAGAGAACAGCAGGGAGAAAGATTGGGGAGCAGGAATGGCAGACATTCTGCAGGGTCTGGTCCACAGTGAGTGGTCCCTCAAGATATTCAGGGGCTGCAGACCTGTGCTCAGTCTTCCTAGGTGCTGATGCCAACCAAGGAAGAGCTGGTGGTGAGAATATGTGAGACACATTTTTATTCCACCCCCTCCTCATCTGATTCTTTTGATGGGTTAAGATCTCATTACCACTAAATACCAGGCCAGAAATAAAACTGCACATAAAGATTAGATAACCTCAAAGGTCTGAGTAAAATCTATGAAAATCTTCCCTGGGAAAGCTCCAATTTAGTTCTTTGAACTTTGATTCAGTCCTGAGATATTAAGTGGCACATTCTACACTCATTATTCACCCTCTGCTACTCACAGAAAGCCATTGTTTAAAGAACTTCATTAAAATAACACTGATGGTCAGAAGTACATGACAAAATAACTGAAACTCACTCTTTAGCCTCCTCTCTTATAAATCTCTAGGAAGTGGTGGGAAAACCTCAAAAGCTTGATTATTTATTTAGCTTGGGAGGCAAAGTAGCCCCCAGTTACTGGAGAGGTTCAGAGAAAAGTTATGAGTCCTATCAGCTTTTGTCCTCACTGTCCATATAAGTTTTTTCAAGTTAGTTTTTCTTTTTAAAATTGTTGTAAATAATTACTAAACTTCAGTATAAAACTTTCCCTCAGCTTTTAAAAAATGCCAGGTTGAAAATATCTCCTCCTAAGGTGGGTTAGTAATTAGGATTCTGATTCTTACAGAAAATACAGAGGTACACAGCACAAATAATTATGTGGACCACAAGGGATCACCACTGTATTGCACTTAAAAAAAAAGAATTAGATAAATTCATGAGTGATAATTCTTTCAACAGCGGTCAGTCATAGTATCTAAATGGTTCTCTTACCTCTGAATAACATATTTGGGAACAAATACAGAGGAATAGCTTGGCCATCACTTTCATGTCCTCCACATAGGTTCTCAGAGGCACCTGACCGGCCACAGCTGGGGAAGGAGACAGGCTCTTATGCTCTTGAGGGGTCCACAGGCAACTAATATACTTAGCCCAAACCTGTTTGCAAAAAAATTCAATTTATAGCTATTTTGAATTTTTCATATGGACATTGAAGTATGTTAGAAAAAATGACATGTAAAAATATTGATTTGGACCCCGCCCACAATTTCCATTTTGTGTCTCTTTGTGTGCATGTGTGTGTTTGTGTGTGTGTGCATGCATTAGGGTGATTTTTTCATTCCCTCCCTCCAAGCTATTCCTCAGGGGTCCTCCATCCCTCAGGAGTGGCATTTGGGAGGGCACTTGGGACTGCCTTGAGAGGAGGGATCAGCAGAATTTGCCTCTGAATAATATATAGCAACTTCCTTCTGCATGAAGAAATTCTAGGTGGGATCCAAGCCATTAAGTCCAATAAACTTAGGAAGTTGCTATTTAACATTATTGTTAAGATTCAGCTTTTAAAAAACAATGAGAGAAATGTGAAGTTGCTTAAAGTGCAGAAAATCAAACTCAGATCCTCAGATTTTGCCAACTTTGGAATGGGTGCAGAATTCTGTTTCAACAGAAACGAAACTGCTGAAATTCACAGAAAACAAGCTTTAACCAACTGCATGTATGTGTGCGCATGTACACACACACAAGCCACCTTGGAATAATTCTGATGTCTCCTTTGAACTCATATTAAGCTCACTCTACATAAATAATGTCAAAGGGGAACACACCCAGAACTCTCTTGGAGATCATGATAAACACTACTGATGTTTTGCAGCTGGGCTCATCATCTGTGCTTTTCACAATAAAATTTTACGAAGCATTCAGACATCCAGCTGGTTGTATTCACTGGGAGAGGGTTTTCTACAACTACAGTAATCTGTTGTGCATCAGCAGCATTATTTCACATCCCTCCCCCAATTCCCCTACTATGTTCTTTCCTATTACATGACACAGATCTCCAAATATGTCATGCTTTATTCTGCAGATAAAGTTCCAAATGAAACAAGATTCTTCCCAGTGAATAATTGTACTATTTCCAGAATGCCATCAGGTGCTTTCAAAGAGATGTTCCAAAAACATTTTTACATTGTATCTCTGATGCTGAAGACAGTTATGTTCCATGCTGAATGTGAAACAATGAAATATGGCTCGCTCCTATCAGCTCAGAAGTATTATCACTGAGGATAGTAAAATATTCAAAATATGTACATTTCTTCATATGCTGAAATGTACACCCTTTTTATCTATCCATCTGAATAAACACATATTTTCCAGCAGTAAAAATAAATAAAATAAAATGAGTGAAATACAGCTTTAAGGGCCAAACCACATCTCATACACTATATTTAAACTTCAACAGCTTCTTCTTCTAGGGAGAACTAGCTGAGGAAAGAGTTAATTTCCATTTTTAATCAAAAATTTATATCCTTTTTTTTTTGGCCTACTATACCACAAAGCAGCTAACAACTATAAAGAGTTTAAAACAATAATCTAAAACAATCACAATAATAAAACAAACCTCAAATTGACAATAAATCAAACCAAAAGGTTGAGAAAAGGAGAAAACAAAAAATCCAAACAAATGATAAAACTAAAATTGATTGATAACAGGGCTTTTTTTGAGCAGGAACGCACAGGAATGCAGTTCCGACTGGCTTGATGTCAGGGGGTGTGGGCTGATATGCAAATGAGTTCATGCTGTTTTTTTTTTAACCCCCAAAACCCTGATTAATAATATGAATATGCTTTGGGGTGAGGGTGGGATAATCTTATCCAAAGTTTTGAAGACTAAGGAAGAATATAATTGAGCAGGCCTCCCCAGAGAGAGTTTGGTGGGTTCAGTAATGTTATTGAGAAAGTCTCATTTCACGGCTGTATCGAATCTTATTGTCTAAACTCGAAGCAACCTTACCCTCTTACACCACCCAATGGCATAAAGACTGTGGCATCATCCTTTCTCCCGACCAATGGGACTCTATATGGGCTAGTGATGCCCTACAATCTACCATTATAAATATATCTCAACAAAACTTTAAATTGATAGCACGTTGGTACCTTACTCCTAACCAGTTCTCCCATATGACCCAGTTAGGCTCTTCAGACTGCTGGAGAAACTGTGGGCTCAAAGCCTCTTATTTTCACTGCTGGTGGGACTGCCCCCAAATCAGATCATTCTGGACCTCAATTTGTGCCCATCTCTCCTCCCTAACTGGGGTCTTGATCCCAGATGAACCAACAAGGATACTTCTCAATCATTGGTCCGATACCCGTCTTTCATCTTCTAAAAAATCCTTGATAGTTAAACTCCTGACAGCTGCTAAAACCACAATTGCGCAGTCCTGGAAAAACTCATTGAATTTGACACTTGACAACTGGCTACTTAAAGTCTGGGAACACATTGTAATGGATAAAATTCAGGCAGCCATAGACCACAAAGACCCATACCAAGCCTACGCTAAATATCTGGCAACTTGGCTTCCCATTCTAGAAAAGCTTGACACCGATCCATTTTATGCTAACTCTTATTCTAAAAATAAAATGTATAAGGATTTCCTTTTGCTATAAAATTCTCTTAACAAGTTAATTTCAAGTTATTTAAAGTGTATTATATCTTCCTTTTTCCTTTCCCTGATCTTATTTTATTTTCAAATACTGTGTTATTATAATTATAATTACTATTACCTTCAGTTTGTATTTTGTTTTTAAAGGTTATTTTTGCTCTGTATTCTGTCTATTAAGCTTACGATGTTATTTCTGTTAATCTTGACGGTAAACTTCTTGCGCTATGGATTGTAAGCTACTTTTATGCCTTAATAAAATGTTTAAAGTTTAAATAATAAAAAAAAGAGAATGTCCCTTGAGGTGGTCCACTGGACCTCTTAACAGTGAAAGAATACCAGGCAAGATATCTGCAGAAGATCTCTTACAGAGGAATGAAGGAAGATGTTCCAAACCAGTTAGTCTTCTAAAGATCAGAAACAGCTCATTGAGCTAGTAACTAGTGTAGTTCTTTCAGAATCAGAATAATACCATCCAACCAGTCATCTTAATAAGCAGGCAGCTATTTTCTCAGTCAATTGTCATTTTCAAACCTTTCCCAAAGGCAGGCTCATATAGAATATGTCACTATAGTACAGAAACCTGAAGGTCACCTGAGTATGCATTTTCTTCTCCAGGAAATGGTACAGCTTGCTATTAGCATTCCTGACCACAGCCAATATTTGATCATTCAAGATCAAGGCTGAGACCAGAAGCATACCCAGCATAATCTGGAGTCTTAGGGGAGAGTGCAGCCTGATTTGACCCATGCTGGCTATATCCACGGAAGACTGGTTATATCCATGGAAACACAGCATCTCTGTATTATTTGGTTTTGCTTGAGCTTGTTTGTCTAGTCCATCACTGATTCCAGACACTAGTTCCCTAGGATTTGATGGAAAGAGAGGCAGAAGTGACAATAAGTATACTTATCTATTGTAACCCTGTGCTGTCTTGAGTTTTTGGATAAAAGCAGGATTTAAACATTTTAAATAAATTAATAAATTTCTGCATCTTTTTTGACGATCTGCTAACAAGTATAAAAGCTGTGTCACTAAGCATGAACCTGTACACAATAGACATGATATCATGCCAAGAATTTGCCCGCTTCTGCACCTGTGCAGGAGGATGCACAGGTTGGTTCTGGTTTTTTTGGGATGGGACATGGTACTTATGCAATTGTGCACATATGTGTAAGGTCACATGCTGCTTTAATCAGAAGTTATGCCTGAAGCAGTGAACAAACACAGAACTTAATGAGAACCAAAGCTGGATCTGGGATCTGTTTGAATGCCATTTTAAGGCATAATTACATGATACATAGGAATGCCAACTCAGGGTTGAGAAATTCCTGGACATTCCGGGGTAGAGCCTGGGAAGGACAGGGTTTGGGGAGGGGACAGACCTCAGCGGAGTATAATGCCATTGAGTCTATCCTCCAGGGCAGCCATTTTCCGCAGGGGATCTGATCTCTGTTATCTGAAAATTAGATTTAATTCCAGGAGATCTGCAGGCCCTACCTGGAGGCTGGCACACTAATTCTATATATACATTCTTCTTCATCCTCCTCCTCCTCACCTCCCCCCACTTTTTTACATAATGGAGTTGTGTGAGTTAAAGTGAAGACTGGCTTGATAAGAAAGATGGCCTGCTTAACTCTTTTACCCCACAGTATTTTCTCACCAAAAATTGTTACCTCGTCACACTTCTTTTACATACCATGAAGGAAAATTTAATGGTCATAATATCAACACTCCATGGCTTTGCTTAACCCCCCCCCCCATACGGGCCTGTTTTTTTTTAAAGCCAGGAATAATAGTCTACCCTTAACTGAAGAATAAGTTGTGTGTGCTCCAAGACATATGTAATAAAGAAATGTCAGCAGAAGAGCATAAGGAATGAGGGACAGTGAAATTTGAAGGGTGTTGGAACTGAAGGTGGGGAGAAGAGGCAGAATGTTCAAGAAAGATCAGAAGATATAAAAGGCTACCTTATAGAAACAGACTACTGACCCATCTTTGCCAAAGCTGTCTAACATAGGAACATAAGAGAAGCCATGTTGGATCAGGCCAATGGCCCATCCAGTCCAACACTCTGTATCACACAGTGGCCAAAAAAACCCAGGTGCCATCAAGAGGTCCATCAGTGGGGCCAGGACACTAGAAGCCCTCCCATTGTTGCCCACCCAAGCACCAAGAATGCAGACAATCACTGCCCCAGACACAGAGTTCCATCAATTTGCTGTGGCTACTAGCCACTGATGGACCTCAGCTCTATGTTTATCTAATCCCCTCTTGAAGCTTCGGCTGAATTTGGGAATTTAAAGACCTCAGATAATGGTCTTTCTTAGTCCTGCTTCTTGAGATCTCAGTCCTGCTAAGAAAGCTCCAGCAAGGAATGAGCTGAGAAGCTAAGCATTGGAGGTTGGTTGCCAAATCAGCTCCAGCAGCCCAGGGCTGATGCCTTGCCTTCAAGATGACTTGTTGGTTTCCTACATTCTGAGGAAAGAGAGGTTAAATTTAGATCTGCTTGGAAAACCTGCCCAGGGTTGCATCAGAATTCTCTTGAGGTTGTCTCTGTGTTTTTGATGATTTATAATAATGTCACCATGAAAGATTAAACTTGGAAAGAAAAGGAAGATACCATCTCAAACCCTTTCATCGGTCTATTTACTAGTGGTCTGTCTGGTCACAAGGACATGTCTGAAATAAATTACAACATTCTTTTGGGGAATTGGTCTCCTCCAAGCAGAATTTTTTAGCAATGTTCAGAGAAGAAATAACATTTAGAAAATGCTTGAAGTCAAATTTCCCTCTCATTAATGCTCCAGAGTACATCTAAAATAACTGCATTTATGTCACCACAATTAAATAGCTGCACATTCACTGTGAAAGCCTTCTCTGTACACTGAACTTGAACCAGTTTCATTTTTTTTTGTTTCCACTAGAAATTATTCTGTAAGAAGATGAAACACTTCTTGTTGGGTTCCCTTGCATGTACACTGAATGAATATGGGGAGGGGCATGGAATCATTTCTGCAGGCCCCAGCCTCCGTGATTCCAGTAGATGGGCTGCAATATCTTTATGAGTATACAAGTATATGCACATAGGCTTTTCCATGTCATTAGGAAGGCTGAAAAAGCAACATTCCTGATTCTGCCTGCAAAGCCAATATATGTACCTTTGCATAGGTTGTTATGGGAAGGAACAAAACTTCCACTAAATGCATGGAGGTCTGAGGCTGGGCAAGCAGATGCAACCCTGCTTCACTCTATGTGTGGCCACTGTACATGTGATCAGATCTATGAATGGGTCTGAACTGGTGTACTGTATGATCTCTGTGATGACTCCCATTCATGCAGACAGAAATTATTAGCTGTATGGAAGTGGAATCTTCATGTAGAAAATCTGAAGTGAAGATGTGCCTAAGAGAACGTAGGCTAAGGATAATGACTCAAGAAGCAAACACTTGTAAAGTAGACCTGAAAACACCTGATATTGAAGAATGTGAATGAGATACCTTTCCCTCCAGTACTGTAGGCATGCTGAACACATCCAGAACATAGAGAAGCAGAATATTCCTTGCACATGCCCAGTGAGCACAAGTAACATGTATTTCTGCTTTCCCCAGGAAACTCAAAACACTGGAATCCTTTCACCATCCTTGGTACTGTCCTTTTCAATCTTTTCTGTTTATAACCTAAAGTCCATACACATTTGGAGTGTCTCATGTCTCCTTTTGAGGGTATCTATACCAGTAAGTTCACACAGGTCCATTCTTTCTTGGCAACACATTTCTGCCAGTTTATATTGTTGCATGGATTAGGATAGACATATTCATGATGGTAAATTTAATTTTACTACAAAATTATGACAGTCAAAAGAACATAAGGTACAGTTCTGAGCTGATAATAATTTAGCCAAGGGAAATGCTAACAAACACAAAAAACAATAGATTTCTGTCATAAATGTAGTAGCATGAAAAGGGACTGTGTATAAACAGATGGAAATTTAGTGGGTTGGTTAGTGAATATTTTCAACTAGATTGGAAAAAATTTAAAAGCATCACAATATACATTTTTTTGAATAGTACAAAAAGGCTGCCTCCATAGTGTGCAAGCTGTGGTCCTTTAGCTGGTCAAGTAATTAGTTTCAAATGAATAGTGGAAGGCTGACGTATCATGTTTTTCTTATCATTTCTTGTTTACCAGATACATAATAGAAGTCACCTGGAGTTCTACTGAGGGAGAACTTCCTTGCCTTTCTCTTCTAATAACAGTCAGCTGTGACTCAAAAAAGTCAATGCTGATTTGCATGACTCCCCTGAACAAAATATCCCATGACACTGGGAAATGCAACTAAAGAGGGAAAATGGTGTGAAAACACTCCTTTTTTTCTACCAGAGGAAGCTCAACAGAAAGAGTTCTCTGCCAAAGCAAGATGGAAAGTGCATGACTTAGGCCAATTCCCCATCCTACAGGACAATTTGCTTCCCATCAAGTAGAAATTTTTCCAGGAGGGCTTTCCAACCATTATCATTAGGTTTTAAGGGGTTATACTGGGCAGCTGGGAGAAGATATGCCTTCACAAATTCCATGTTCTGGCAGGTCACAGGCTCCAACTCTATGTTTCATATAAAACACCGGTTGTCACCCATTCTTGATGTGATTGCACTCTTCTTGAAGGAATAGGTCACTTCATCATATCATATCATTGTAGTCTTGACCTATCCACACCTGGGCCCAATTCAAGGTGCTGGTGTTGACATTCAAAACCCTATATAGTTTGGGAGCAACACATCTGAAAGACCACCTATTCCTTTATGAATAGAGGTGGGCATGAAACAGGAAAATACGCTTTGGTTCGGTTCATGGGATGCCCGGTTCACAAACCATGAACTGTCACAAACTTTTAGATGCCAAATGAACTGGTTTGGTTTGTGAGGTTTGTGCTGTGGTAGAATGCCCCCCTGGCATGCTAGAGACACCAGGCTTGCAGGGAATATCTAGCTAATTCTCCTCTACCTGCCCTCCTGGTTTAGTGAATATTAGATTTATGGGGTCTGAGTTACAGCCCCCCAAAGAAAGTGCCCCAGGAATGTGCTTTCTGGGGAATTGACAGGTGCAGGTTCATGAGAGTTTACAACAGATTCTGTGCAAGCTAGAGGTACTAAACAATTAGGAGGATATAAAATATTGGTCTTCAGCCAAGGCACCCAGTAGATAAGCCCCTCTGCCCAGCGTGAACATAGAGACAGTGTAGCTCAGAGCCCTGAGTTCACCTAACACCCAAACCCCTGCAGGGGAGAGGTGTTGAATTATTGATCAGGAATAAATACATATGCTGCACTTTTAACAAGTTTCTTGCCTCTCTGTCTAACTGCCAACATTCAACAAAGGAGACGCTGTGGAGCTGAGCTGATATATAGCATTCTGATCCCATAGAGCAGAATGGGAACAGTCTGTATCTGTATATACAACAGATTTATATTGTATAATGTTGATTAACTGATATACAGTCTGTATATACAGTCCATACAGAATGGGAGACTGTGACGGACTCAGGCCCTTAGCCTGAGTAGCTGAGAAACAGGCTTGCAGTGATTGGCTGGAATGTTGCCCAAGCAACGGAAAAGTATCCTTTGGAGGTTTGCTCAGCAGAAAATCACCTCAGGATTTTTAGTCTTAGCCAGGAGGTCTTCGAGAGAAGTCTTCAGAATACCAATCTGAAGTGAAGACAGTGGGCTTAGGCTGGGCAGTTGTAAAACCAACTGGACGAGGGGCTGAGAGTGGCCAGAGTGGCTGAGCTCCTTGTGGGAGACAGAGCTGAGTGAACTCTGTCTATAAGAGGGAGTTTTCAAGCAGTTTGGAACTCTCTGAGGGAAATTTTGCCAGCGCTTCAGACAATCTAGATCATACAAATACACACTGAGGGTTTCTGGTATTCAGCAGGATTCTGGTGGTCAGCAGGATTGCCCAAGATGCAGACCAGAGGACTAGCTGTGGGGCTGAGATGCATCGGTATTCAGGGGTGCGAGTCCTGGAAGACAGTTAGTGTGAAAGGGTCTGTGAGGGAGAATACTGACACCAGTCAGGAGTTCTCTATGAGTGTGTGGGAGAGTGATTGTTATTTTTATAATTTGGCACTACCAAAGTTAGGGTTAAACATCTGAAGAAACAGCATTCTGAGTGCCCAGAAGGCACAGACAGCCTGTGTGAAGTAGAGTCTAGTGTGACTCTAAAACCTGCCTGGTTTATTGTCTATTTTAAAGATATTCTGCCATAGTAGTGTTATATTTTACCTCAGCCTAATTTGTCTCTACTCTCTGTAATTGTTTTATTCTGCCAACCCGCTGCCAACTGATTTGCCTCCTGCATATTGAACAGTCATAATCAATGTTATTTCATCCCTCTCCCTTGCCTTTTGTTCCTTAATAAATATTTTGTGGTTTTTAACTTTAAAACCATCTGGTGCCAATTATTAATAATTCTGACAGGATTTCTGTGAGTGTGACTGAGGGAAGGTGACTGGGGAGAAATTTAAAGTGATCGCCCTCCCGAGTAAAGTCTCTGACTGAGTTCCTCATAGAGACCGACTGTCTGGAAATGCATTCATGAACTGCTATGAACGGCACGAAAGTTTGTGGAATGTTTGTACCAGTCACCCTGCCATGAACATCATGAACCATGAACTGGCCAAAATTCATGATGAACTTTAGTTTGTGAGCCAGTTTATGCCCATCCTTACTTATGAAGCTGCCTGACTGCTACAGTCATCTTCTGGGACCCTGCCTCTGTTGTCTGAGATTAGGAAGATCTCAGGTGAGGCCCTTCTTGGTCATGGCACTAAATGTCTGGAACTCTCTTTCCAAGGAGATTTCTCTGTTTCCTTCAGTTGCTATCTTCCACCATCAGGTAAAGACTTTGGCATTCCCTAGTAATCTCTCCTTCCTGACTAATGTTTTCAATGTTGTGTTTATGTCATTGTATATACTTTGCTCTGGTTTTGATGATTCAGGATTTTTGGGAGGGATTTTTTTGTTTTAAAATAGAAGTTTATTATGTAGGTTTTAATTTGTTAGCTGCCTTGGTGTCCCTTGTGAGCACAGAAAGGCAAGAAGTAAAATTTGTAAGCAAACAAACAAACAAGTAAGTAAATATTCTTCTCCCTCAGAATGCAGTGCAAACATTCTCCGTGTCTTCCCCATGTCTTCACTTTTTGCTGTGAATTTTATAGATTCATTTGATTTGTATACTCATGGCATGCAGATTTTTGTTTGCAATGTGTATTGTATTTATACCCACAGTACCCATCATTTATATGTATAATACATTTGTATTGTATAATGTTGATTCACAGAAGCAGATATCATGTTTATTAAGGTATACCTTTCAAGGGGAATATCTGGTGTGGGGAAATAGAAGATGGAACAGAAATAAAGCATTAAGGATTTGATTTGCACAAGGGAGAAATGAAACCCAAGCAGAGATATTTTGGTTAAAAAAAACAAACCAGCAGAGCTGAACAACTCAAAATCTTTTTTAGTCAAAACTCAGCCTGGATCATGGTTTGTAAAAGTACCCACAGAGACTGACGTCAGATTGATGGGTTCTTTTTCACAAGAAGGAGGGGGGGGGAGGGCTATAAATTACTTTTGAACTGTTTTCATTCTCTAAATCCTGGTCACTTGCAGATCTGCTTCTGCTAAAGCAACTGAAGTCATGTATCCAAGTGAGGAGGTTTGCCCCGTGGTGCAGAGTGGTAAAGCTGCAGTACTGCAGTCGGAGCCCTCTGCTCATGACCTGAATTCAATCCCAGCAGAAGCTGGTTAAGGTAGCTGGCTCAGCCTTCCATCCTTCTGAGATCGGTAAAATGAGTACCCAGCTTGCTGGGGGAAAAGTGAAGATGACTGAGGAAGGCAATGGCAAACCACCCCATTGAAAGTCTGCCGTGAAAACTTTGTGAAAGCAACGGCACCCCAGAGTCAAAAACGACTGGTGCTTGCACATCTTTACCTTTATGCAAGTGAGGAGTGTAAGTAAATATAAAACAGGAAATAGATTCAGGTCTCTAACCTTTTATTAACGTGAAAGTTGCCAAATAAACTGAATAAAGATTGCTGGATAAAGATGACAGGAAATAACAGGAAGAATGAGGCAACACTGGCCACTGGAAAGCAGAATACTGTTTGCTCTAAAAGCCTCCAAGTTCATCAGTGTGCAAAAAAACAAAAGAGGGAAAGAAAATAAAAGACAACCCCCCCCCCTAAATAAAATAAAACAATCAGATTCTGTTGGCTAAAATCCTGTCTTTCATAGAGCTACCCTGATGCTGTCTTAGTATTCATTTGTTTGTGGACTGAGTCATGGGTCATTCTTATAATTCACAAACAGGAGAGGTGGAGAAAAAAAACACAGACTGAGCTACCCACACCAAAAGCAATCTAAAACTAAAACTTCAGGTGTTTGGTGCTGAGAAAGTCTTTTGGGCTAAGCTGCATGGGAGGCTTTGGAAGCAGTGATGGCAGTGGAGGAAGTGAACTGGAGGTCTGGCCTTGAGGAGTGATTTCTTCTCATAGGGTTGGGAGAGACCTTTCAGAGGTGGAGACTGGGGAAGGTAGACCTCAGCAGGGTAGAAGAGGGAGGAGGAGATGGCAAGTGAACTGGAGGTCTGGCCTTGAGGAAGAATAGAGTGTTTTCTCTTCTCATAAGGTTGGGAGAGACCTTTCAGAGGTGGAGACTGGGGAGGAGAGGGACCTCAGCAGGGTATATTGCTGTAATGTACTGAGTGACGAGACGTGTGGAAGGCAACATGCTTTATTAGTGAGTACATCACAAGGCAAGGCAACGTGGGCTGGGTCCCGATTATATACATACCCTGGAAAAACCCTCAGTCTGGCCAGGTCCAATCCTGGCCAGTTAAACTTCCCGCCACAGATCTTGACTGTCGGAGTGTATTTGCAGAGATACATCCGGGGACCAGTGGACTTCCACTGGTCACCTCCATAGCATCCGCTGTGTTGTAATTTCGGGACTGAAATACAAGACACAACACTCCCCCCCCCCCCCAGTTCAAGGCACAAAGTCTTTCAAGTAGGCTGGTGCCCTGTGTTCCCGGGTCGACCTCCTCAGGGTTATTTGGGGAGTTGGAGCGGCCGCCGTGGCTGGTGGGGCGGCTGGTTCTTCGTGGTGGGGTGATGCCAGAAAAGGGCTATCCATCGCCTGTTGCTATTCTGGAATCTCCTCTCGGGGGGGGGGGTGCTCCCTCCACTGTGGTGCTCTTCCGCCCGCATAGTCAGTGTGGTTGGCATAGGCTGGGCAGCTTCCGGGGGTGTTGCTGTTAGTAATCCCCCGCTTCCCGCTCCCCCGATCGCTGTTGGTTCTTCTGGCAATATGCGATGGTGCAGCTGGTCAATATGCCTCCTTAGGATCTGGCCCCCCTCCGACGAGACCTCATAGGAGCGGGAGCTGGTGACCCGCAGCACCCGAGCGGCTAACCACTCCGGCCCGCTTGCAAAGTTCTTTGTGTATACCAGATCCCTCGGAAAGAATCCCCTAGCAGCTTCCCTGGTTTTGGGGGAACTGCAGACGCCCGTAGCCCAGTCAGGATGCAACCTGTCTAGCCTCGTGATCAACTTCCTCCCCATTAGTAACTCGGCAGGGCTTAACCTAGTGACGGGGTTGGGGGTGATTCTGTTATCAAATAGGAAGGCTGCCAGGTGGTGATCCCAATCTCCATGTACAATGCGACCCAGGGCCTCTTTAGTGGTGCACACCATGCGCTCTGCTTGGCCGTTGGTGACCGGATGGAAAGGGGTGGACCGAATGTGCTGGATGAGGTACCGATTCAAGAACTCCTGGAATTCCCAGGAGGTGAAAGCGGTCCCATTGTCTGTGACGAGGGTCTCGGGAGTTCCATGAGTGGTAGAGTCTCTATAAGCATCACATGGTGGGCGGGGGTGGGATCCAGGTCCATAGAGGGCAGCGGCAGGCGGCTGAGGGTGTCCGTGTGTCCCATAGTTTTGCCAGGGCGGTGGACCAGGGCATATGTGTACGAGTTGAGAAACTGGTTCCACCTCAGGATGCGCTGTGACAGAATTTGTGGTGTCTGGCAGTCTGGGGCGAGGAAACCCAGTAGCGGCTTATGGTCTGTGGCAATCATGAAACGCCTACCGTACAGGTAGTCGTTGAATTTATGCACACCTGCCACTATTGCCAAGGCCTCCTTGTCTATCTGGGCATAGTTGCGCTCCACGGGGGTCAGGGTCCTCGAATAAAAGGCCACGGGAACCTCCCTCCCGTCCGGCAGTTGGTGCCCCAGAACGGCGCCCACCCCGTATGGGGAAGCATCACAAGCCAGAATCACTGGTAAGGATTTGTCAAAATGGTGGAGCACATCATTGGAAACTAGGAGGTCCTTGACTGCCTGAACAGCAGCGGCCTGCTTCTTTTCCCAGACCCATGGGGCGTTTTTATTGAAGAGCCTATGAAGGGGTTCTATGATGGCCGCTTTGTGGGGCAAAAATGAATGATAAAAATTTAATAATCCCAAGAAATTAGGGTTTGTAGAATCTTTCGGGATCACGTGCCGTGTTCTACTAGAGAAAGTTTTCCTTCCAGAAAACTTTCTCCAGTAGAACACGGCACTTGATCCCGAAGGATTCTACAAACCCTAATGATGTTACCAGCCGTGAAAACCTGAAATCTTTGATAATCCCAAGAAACTTTGTAACTCCATCTTGCACGAGGGGGCCGCGGCATGGACAATAGCCCTGGTCTTATCGGCTGTCGGGTGGATTCCTACGGCGTCTACTGCAAACCCCAAGAACTCTACCCTCGACACCCCGAGGGAACACTTCTCCCGCTTTACTTTAAGGCCCACCGCCCGGAAACGGCGGAGTACCTCATGCAGACGGCTGCTGAACTCCTCAGCGTCTGGTGCGGAGATCAAAACGTCAACAAAAAATGGTTGCACTCCGGGGATCCCTTTGAGAAGAGAATCCATTATGCTCTGAAAAATCCCCGGAGCCACACTAACCCCAAATTGCAACCGCCGCACCAAAAAGCTCCCCTGTGAGTCATAATGGTCTGGGCTTCTGCTGTCTCGGCGTCCACCGGGAGTTGCTGGTACACCTGGTCCAAGTCCAGTTTCCCAAAAACCTTAGAGCCTGCTAGGGCTGCCAGTACATGGCTGACCACCGGAACGGGGTATGGGTTGTCCTGAAGTGCCTTATTTATTGTGCACTTGTAATCAGCGCATATGTGCACATCTCCACTCAGCTTTACTGAAGTGACTATGGGTGTTTCCCATGCAGCATAGGATACCGGTTCTAGCACTCCCTGGGCCATGAGGCGGTCCAGCTCTGCTTCTGTTTTTGGTTTAACAGCGAATGGAACTCGCCTGGCCTTCAGCCTTATCGGTCTCACGTGGGGATCGAGGGGTAAGGTGATGGGAGGCCCCTCTTAGCACCCCAGGGACCCATCAAACACTTCCAGGAATTCCCGGAACACGTGCTCGAAATTTTGCATTCGCATCTGCTGCACCCCCACTATTTGACTACCCAGCGGTCGAAACCAGGCCAGCCCCAGTAATGTGGTGAGCTGGCATTTGACCACGAGAATGTCCAGCTTGCCCTTAAAGTTCTTAAACTCTACCCTTACAGTGGCCCAAACCAAAATCTGTACAGGGTTTTTTTGGAAGTCCCGCAGTATAAAGTCTGCCGGTCGCAGCCAGGGCCGGCTACGGGGACAAAGCTTTCTTAGAGACTCCTCTGAAATTATGGAGATGGCGGAGCCGAAGTCCAGCTCCATTAGGCATGGAGCGCCCTCAATTAGGACCGACACCTGACCTTATCTGGAGTAGTGAGGGGCAAGTTCATTACCTGCAGGCTAGTCGATGTGGTCGAGTAGGCATCGGTCGAGTCGTGGTTGGTGGACTGGCGTCTGTGGGTGGCCTTGGCCCGGCAAGCCCGCGCTATGTGGCCCACTCTTCCGCAGTTCCTGCAGTCCATGTTGTAATAGGGGCAGTCCTGGCGCTCATGTGGATCCCCACAGCTGGCGCACTTGATGTTGGCTGGTCTCTCTGTCGCTTGTGGCCGCGTGGGCGCTTTCGGCCCCATTCCTGGTTCACAATGTAGCTGGTTTGCCTCTTCCTCCTCTGGGTTGCCCGGTGCCATCTCCTCCTGGTGGACGGCTTCCGCTCGCGGGTTGTTGTAAGCTTTGATTGCTCTCTCAAATGCAGTGGCTTTGTTGAAGGCAGGTTGGAGGGTGAGCTCTTCCTTTGCAAAGAGCTTTTGCTGCAGTCTTTCATCTCAGAGGCCTCAGACAAAGTGATCCCTTAGGACTTACTCCAGCTTGTAGAAGCTGCAGTTCCCTGCGATTTGGTGGAGGGCAGCCAGGTAGACGGCGGCTGTCTCTCCCGCCCCTTGATCCCTCTTGTGGAAGAGGAATTGGCGGGCGATGATGGAAGGCTGGGGTAAGAAGTGCCTGGTCAGGAGTCTGACTATCTCCTCGTATGTTTTCTCCGTGATCTTTGCAGGGGCCGAGAGACCCTTTGCCCCCCAAGTCGGAATAAAGAGACGGACACAATTGGATTGGTGAAACTATGGGCCACTTTTATTAAAATAAACCACCTCGGCAAGGGCAACCGAAATGCGGCCAGGTCAGGGCCAGCGGTCTCCTCAGACCGCTCCCCTGTCTTTTTCAGTGGGCGAGAGACCCGGTCCCCCAGCCGGAGCTGTGACCCACAGCTCCCGCCAGGCAGACCCAGCAGGGAGGCTCACACTGGAGGGCCCTAACACCAGACGCGAGTCTCAGCGAAAGGCACCCATCCAATCGAGTCTCCAGGACAGTCTGCATTCACATACCTCGGGCCACTCCAAAGGTAGATCCTGACAGACCCCTAACTCCCCAAAAGGGGGAGGCTAACCGGTCCTCCCCAGGCCGCCTGGTGCCATAAACCCTGTAGAACCTGCCACAACTAAGGCCAAGTCTCTACTTAGGGCTTAGCACCCACAGAAAAACCCAAAACTGACAAAAGCCCTTGCCGTAAATCTCTCAGGAAAAGCATATTACCCTTTTCCGAGAGATGCACTCCATCCCCTCTGTAGAGGTCGGGACATTCCTTAGAAATATCCGGATGGGGCAAATAGTGACCCAAGCCACCCTCCAAAACCTTGCGAATTTCCTTATTCGCTCGGTAACGAGCCCTTTCCAACCCAGCTGGATTCCAGGCACAACGCCACTCCAAGCGTGGAATCATGGCCGACCAAACTATAATGGTACCAGGCCATCTGTTCCTTATGTACCTGAAATCATCCCGGGCCTGCAAGATCAACGCCTTGCCTTTAATCAGCCCGAGATCGTTTCCTCCCAGGTGAATAATCAATACCTGCGGAGGAGGGGCCCCAGACCCGTGAAACAAAAGGGGGAGCAAGCCAGGCCACTGAAGCCCACGGCGTCCCCTCCACTCTATTGTGACATATTTGCTGAGCCCCAGCTGGGAGCCAACAGCAGTTCTCCGAGCTTGATGTGCCGCCCAGAACACATAACTGTGACCGCAGATGAGAACTCTGCTCCTCCGGCCAGGAACCACAGCATCTAAAAGGAAGAAACAAACCAGTTATAAAAACCGAACCTCAAAGCCCCCCCAGCTACTCACTAAAACTCGTTAGCGGAGCATAGGGCGAATATAACCTTTATAAGCCTGGGAACGCCAACGGCCAAGGCGTTGGATGGCCGAAGTGGAATAACCCAAGGCCGCAGCCGTAGAAGCTGCCCCAATTCTAAAGGAATGGGTACCAAACCTCATTCCAGACAACCCCAACAGGGCTAAGGCCTTTGATGTCACTGTCCAAAATTGATGCTTTGTCAGGGGGCTACCTCCCGCATGACAAAACAGCAATCCCGCGCAGCCTCCCCGCACAGCCAAATAGTCGGCCAAAGCGGCCACTGGGCAAAGCTCCACCTCCGAACATGGACCCAACTCCAGCACTGTCCCCGTGCCCACCTGATCAGTTTTGGATCGCCGGACAGTAAGGACCACCTTACCCACCAGCAACTTAACATCCCTCAGCAACAACGCCCTACCGGAAACATCACTCTTGGAGCTTGCCACCAGCTCGCTAACCCTCAAAGCCCCAAAAAAGGCCACTAGAGAGGCTGCGTGGAACAAAACTACTTCAAAAGGAGACGCACAAACTGCACTCCAAACCCCTTTTAAGCCCCGAAGGATCTCAGGAGACACAGGGGCCCTAGTATCAACCATAGGCCCAGCCTCCCTGGACCACCCCTCCAGCATCTTTCGAATACGAAAATCTGCTGTCTCCTCCTTGAACCCCAAAGCCTTACTGGCGAAGGCCAACGCAGACATACGTCCCCGAATTGATCGCACAGCCAGTCCCTTACCTCTTAGAGAAACACAGTAGTGGAGCAAATGCTCCACTGGGAGGGGCCAAACAATACAATACCCTACCTCAGCCCTAAAGTCCTCAAACTGCCGCACGGCACGCCCATAAGACTTCCTGGTGCTGGGTGCAATGGCTAGGCCTATCGCTCTGTAGGCCTCGGCTCTCCAATCAGCCACAGCTCCTGGGGCATTGGCGCCGCATCCAGATCGGCGTCTGGGGCCAGCTGACGAAACCTCTCCATCTGTTTACGAGAGAGAGCGTCAGCCACCCTGTTATTCACCCCAGGAACATGTTTGGCCAAAAACAGAATGTTAAGCCGCAGGCAGCACAGAGTGAAGGACCTCACCAACCTCATAACCCGCGAAGATTTGGATGTAAGGGAATTAATAACATGAACCACAGCCATGTTATCGCACCAAAAATGCACGGTGCAATTCACCATATCCTTCCCCCACAGCCAAACCGCAACTAAAATAGGAAAGAATTCCAAAAACGTGAGGTCCCTGTTTAAATCGGCCTGCACCCACGACTCCGGCCACTCTTCCATGCACCAGTGTCCACGGAAGTAGACCCCAAAACCAAGTGACCCAGCAGCATCTGACATGACCTGAAGCTCAGCCTCAAGCCTCAGTTCCTCTCTCCAAAAGGAAATCCCATTGAAGGATTCCAAAAACTCCTGCCACATCCGCAGGTCTTCCCTCATGCTGCTAGTAACCCTGGTCCTGTGATGTGGCGAGCGAAGGCCCGCCATGGCGTCACAGAACCTGCGCAGAAAAGGCCTACCCGGGGCGACCACTTTGCAAGCAAAGTTAAGGTGCCCCACTAGCTGCTGCAATTCAAGCAACGTAACCTTTTTTCTACACAGAAAGGAGTTAATCCTTTCCTTCAAATCCAGCAGCTTCGGCTCAGGAATCCTGGATGACTGCTCCAGAGTATCTAGTTCAATCCCGAGAAAAACAAGGCATTGGGCTGGTCCCTCGGTTTTCTCCTCTGCCAAAGGCACGCCCAACTCAGCGGCCAAATCAACAAAGCCAGCCAGCAACTGAGCGCAGCGGCCTGAGCCTGCAGGGCCCACAAACAGGTAGTCGTCCAGGTAATGAACGACCTCCTGCAAGCCCACTTTTTCGCGCACAGCCCATTCCAAAAATGTGCTGAAGCACTCAAAAGCAGCGCATGAAACAGAGCAGCCCATAGGCAATGCCCTGTCCATGTAGTATTGCCCCGCAAACGAAAAGCCAAGCAACTCAAAATCATCCGGGTGGACAGGGAGAAGGCGAAATGCCGACTTGATATCGCATTTTGCCATCTCAGCCCCCTGACCACAGCATCACACGACGCCCACGGCCTGATCAAAAGAGGTATACCTAACGGAGCAAAGCTCCTCAGGTATGCCATCATTGACCGATGAACCCTTAGGATAAGAAAGGTGGTGAATCAAACGAAATTCACCAGGTGCTTTCTTTGGCACCACCCCTAACGGGGAAACCCTAAAATTCCTAACCGGAGGACTGGCAAAGGGGCCCAAAATCCTGCCCTCAGCCAGTTCCTTAGCGATTTTTTCCCTAACTATATGTTCAAGACCAACAACTGAACTAAGGTTCTTGGACCAAACTGGTACCCGAGGACCTTGAAAAGGAATCCTAAAACCTAACGTGAAACCATTCAAAAGATAACAACTGTCCTTCCTGCGTGGGTATCTACGAAGCCACACACTAAGAGGCCCCACCCTTATCGGGCTGGGACCCTTTACCAGGCTGGAAAGAGCCCCCACCTGATTTTTTCTGACCCTTGCGGGGTCGGACTCTGGGGCAGCTGCTGAAGGAGTGCGGGCCAGCACACAAGGGGCATTCATGCTTAAAATGGCAGTCCTTTCGACTGCAAGCCCCCTGGGACCCAAACTCCCAGCAGAGCAAGCGGGGTTGAACCGCCTGCCCCGCAACACTGCGGGAGGAAGAGGACGCACCAGACAAAGAAGCAGGACCTTTAGAAACAAGGTGCCCGCTGTCGGATCGCTCCCCCACATTGGGCCGAGCCGGTGACATCACCTGCAGCCACAACTGCTGGTGGATCCGATCCCACGGGAGTGAAGGGTACAAGGCGGCCCGCATTCTAAACTCCTGGTCATACTGGCACCAGGCCGGGCCACTGAACATCGTGTACCCTTTGTACATGATGTCCAAGTATTGTATCAAGGCAGCAGCCCTCCAGGGGTGAGCCCACACGATAACCCCCGCATAAATAAGGAACCCAGGGAGCCAATTGGCCCAGGTCCGCTCAACCTTCCTTTTCCTGAGCTTCTCCTTATCTTTGTCGTCTAGCTCTTCCTTGTCCTTCTTCTCCAACTCTCTATATAAAAGGGAGAATACATCCACATATTCGCCCTTTAAAATTTTTTCCTTTGTGGCGGGCAGCAAGTGATCGCCTAAAGGTAAGGCGATCTCGCCAGAAGGCATAGCACTAAATGGCACTGCCCCATAAGGAGAAGGGAACCCCCAGCAGCCAGGCCAAGCTCCCCCGGCCCCTTGCTGCCCAACCCCAGGCCAGGGACCCATCATGCCCCACTGACCCTGAGTCCCCATCCAGTTGCCAGGCTGATCTAAGCCCACAGCAGAAGCGGCCCCTAGAGGAGAGCCAGCCCCACTAGCTCCAGCAGACCCCCAGGCCCCCCATGGCCATGCAGGCCCCATGTGAGGCAGAGACCCATCCCCAAACTTACCGGAAGGCCCCGAGGGCACCAAAGCAGACCCAGCACAACCGACACCGGAGGATGGGCCAGCACCGACATCAAGGCCACTAAGCCCCACAGCACCACCAGCAGCCGCTGTTGATCTGCTCTCAAGAAGAGACAAGCGTGTTAGTATGTCGGCCTGAAATGTCCTCTTGGAGACCCGCCCCTTATTGGGCATCTGGGAAGGTGGAAGGCCCGATGCCCGCTCTAATGCCTGCAGTCGCTGAAAAATGACTGCATTGACGTCATCATCGCCTTCCTCATCCGAAGATGAAGGAGGCGGTGGACGCTTCGGTGGCAGCTTGGGGGCCCTAGGGGCCGGCTGCTTCCCCTTGGATTTACCAGACCCCTTACGGCCCGACATGCTGTGCTGAAGAACGCAGGAGAAACTAAAAACTCCAAGGGAGAAATAACCACCTCAAGGCAGCAAGCCCTTTCAAACAACAGTCTAACCACCAAAAAGAGAAAATGGCTGCCAACCACAACCCTCTAAAAATGTCCGCCGCCTCACTCCTAAAATGGCTAACTGCTGGTGGACCAGAGATAATGCAGGGAGGAATCTAAAATGGCCGCCCAAGGGGAAGCACCAACAACCTCCCTAGAGCAAGCAGGAGGAATCCAAAATGGCCGCCCAGCCCCCACGAGGGAAGCAAAAACAACCTCCCAAGTGCAAGAAGGATGGTATATAAAATGGCCGCCCAGCCACCCGAGTGAAGCGAAGAACAACCTCCCTGGTACAACGGCAATGGCCGCCACTAAAAACGGCCAACTGCCCCTGCCAGGTACACCACTACGACCTAACAGCCACCCAAACCCTAAACTTCACCCCCAAACGCAATGGGGGGGAGTGGGGGGGGGGTTTGAGAAGCCCCAGCAAGGAGCCTCTACAAGGAAAAAACCTCCCACCACCCAGATGGCTGCCCAAAAACAGGGGACAAAAACAGAGCAAACAGATAAGATTGCCAAACGATTTCCTAAACTTCACCCCCAAACGCAATGGGGGGGAGTGGGGGGGGGGTTGAGAAGCCCCAGCAAGGAGCCCCTACAAGGAAAAAACCTCCCACCACCCAGATGGCTGCCCAAAAGCAGGAGACGAACACATAGCAAACAGATAAGATTGCCAAACGATTTCCTAAACTTCACCCCCAAACGCAATGGGGGGGAGTGGGGGGGGGTTTGAGAAGCCCCAGCAAGGAGCCTCTACAAGGAAAAAACCTCCCACCACCCAGATGGCTGCCCAAAAGCAGGGGACAAACACAGAGCAAACAGATAAGCAAACGATTTCCAAGCGTCGTCAGAAGCCCAGCCACAGCAACTGCACACGACCATCCACCGACGAGCTCCGCCGCTCCGTCGACGCAAGCACCAGCCTCCCCGAGCCAAGAGCGTGCAAGCACGCTCCTAGCCAAGCCGAAAATGCCGGGAAGACTGTCCCAGCCAAGAGCGGGGCTTCAGCAACAGCGCTGAAGCCCCGCCCACTCAAAACGCGCCTAGAAAGGCGCCGAAGTTGCCGCTCTCCCTCCGAAGGGAGGCAAAACGTCCCCTGAGCCACGCTGGCAAGCAGCGGGCTTGCAGAGACTTCATTGCGATCTTGAATGTGGCCTCCCTGCAGACATTCAGGAGCACGTCTTTCTTACGGCTGTTGTCTGTAATCATGTTTGCTCGTAGGTAGCAGTCGACCCGCTCTGTGTAGGTCTCCCGCCTATTGGGGTTGGCGGGGTCGAACTCTGCAAGGTGGCTCGTTGTCCCATTTGGGTTCCTTTCAAACAATTTTATTAGTAACATATGGTAATAAATTTCAATTTCTTACATCATTAATAATTTTTTTTTAATCTATCCCATATATTACTTTCTACCCACCCCTCCCCCTGTTACTTGACCCCCGCTGGTGTTATATACTTAAAATCTTAATATTAAAGATACCCTTACTTAATAAGAACCAAAATTAATATCCTCCTCCCTCTTATAGTTAGTCATTATCAAAAATTGTCCAATGTCCTTTTCTTTTCCACTCTTTTTCTACGTATCTTCTGAACTTTTCCCACTCCATCTTAAATACTTCTAAATCATAGTCTCTTACGGTTCTTGTTAACTTGTCCATTTCACTCCATGTCATAACTTTTACAATCCAATCCCATTTCTCTGGTATTTTTTCTTGCTTCCACAACTGCGCATACAATGTCCTAGCAGCTGAGTGCAAGTACCAGATTAAAGTTCTATCTTCTTTTGGAAATTTTTCCATTTGTAATCCCAACAGAAAAGTCTCTGCAACTTTGTTAAATTCGTATCCCAAGATCTTAGAAATCTCTTGTTGAATCATCTGCCAATACTTTTTCGCTCTTTCACAAGTCCACCACATATGGTAGAAAGAACCTTCATGTTTTTTACATTTCCAACATCTATCTGGCATCTTATTGTTCATCTTTGCCAACTTTTTAGGAGTCATATACCATCTGTACATCATCTTAAAACAATTTTCTTTAATACTCTGACATGTTGAGAGTTTCATAGAGTTCTTCCACAAATATTCCCATGTGTCCATCTGTATTTCTTTATTTACATTAATTGCTCACTTAATCAGTTGAGATTTTGCTACTTCATCTTCCGTAGACCATTTTAAAAGTAACATAGATTTTTGAAATTAATTTTTCATTATCTCCAAGCAGAACTTTTTCCATTTCTGTTTGTTCTCATCTTATTCCTTCAGTTTTAACATCGCTTTCCCCCAAACTTTTTATTTGTTGCATTTGAAACCAATCATATTTATTATTCAACTCTTCAGCAGTTTTCAATTCTATTTTACCGCTTTGTATTTTTAGTAATTGATTATATGATATCCCTTTATTCTCTCCTGACTCAGCTGTTATTCTTATTACTTCTGCTGGCACTATCCATAGTGGTTTTTTCTCATCGCCATATTTCTGGTACTTCATCCAAATATTTAATAGACTATTTCTTATATAATGGTGAGAAAAAAACCCATCCAACTTCCCCCCCCCCATAGTACATATAAGCGTGCCAGTCGAATTTATTTCCATGACCTTCCAACGTTAAAAGTTTTTTGTTCAACAGCGTCACCCAATCTTTTATCCACACTAGACAAACTGCTTCATGATATAATCTTAAATCTGGTAGTTGAAATCCTCCTCTTTCTTTAGCATCTGTTAAAACTTTCATTTTAATCCTTGGTTTTTTCCCGGTCCATACAAATTCTGAAATCTTTCTTTGCCATTTATTAAATTGTTTACTGTCTTTCACAATCAGAATAGTTTGAAACAAATACATTATTCTCGGCAAAATGTTCATCTTAATTGCAGCTATTCTACCAAGCAATGGAAAATTAAGCTTGTTCCATTTTATCATATATTCGTCCATTTTATGCCATAACTTTTCATAATTGTTTTTAAACAGATCAATATTCTTTCCAAATGTTTTACTTTAGGGGTAACTTCACATCCCGTTACTCTCTGCAATTCCTTTTGTTTACTTACTTAGGATATTTTATAACTGAAATTGTATATGAATTTATAACTGGAATTTATAATTGAAATTATTATATATGGTTTTATTGTACACTGTATTCACATGTTGTGAGCCGCCCTGAGCCTGCTTGCGGGGAGGGCGGGATACAAATAAAAAGTTATTATTATTATTATTATTACTTACTTATTTTTATACATTTTTTTTTACTTTTCTTTATTAACATAAAAGTCCCGCCAATTCTCCAAAATCTTGTATTTTGGCTAACAACAAAGGTGTTACTTGCATAGGATTTTTATTTATAAACATTATATCATCTGCAAATGCTCTATATTTATAGGAAAATCCTTTAATTCTCATTCCTTCAATTTCTTCCTCTTGTATTTGCAGCAATTAGATTTCAAGATCATTATAAACAACAATGGTGAAAGCGGACAACCTTGCCTTGTACCTTTGCTGATTGTCATTTCTTCTGTAAGATCTGTATTTATACATAACCTTGCACGTTGTTCAGTATAAATTGCTTTTATCATTCTTATATTTCCCCCAAACTTTATTTTCTCCATTACTGCAAACATAAAGTCCCAATTCAAATTATCAAAAGCTTTCTCTGCGTCCGCAAAGAATAATGCAACTTCCTTCTCTGGATGTCTTTCATAGTATTCTGCAATATTTACAACAGTTCTAATATTGTCTCTTATTTGCCTTTTAGGGAGAAAACCCGCTTGGTCTTTCTTTATAAAGTTTATTAGATATTGTTTAAGCCATTCTGCTAAGATTCTTGTGTATATCTTATAATCATTGTTTAATAAGGAGATTGGTCTATAGTTCTTTACATTAGTGACATCTCTATCTTCCTTTGGAATCAAAGAAATTACAGCTTCCTTCCATGTATTTGGTATTTTCCCATTTATTCTTATCACATTCATTAATTTTTGAAGTTTCGGTATTAATTCTTCTTTAAATGTTTTTAAAATGTTTTGCCGTAAATCCATCTGGTCCAGGTGCCTTTCCAATTTTTATTGCGTTAACCACTACTTCAATTGCTATTTTTTCAATTGGATCATTCAAAACTTTTTCCATATTATCGGTTAAGGGTGCTATTTTAATCTTCTGCAAACACGCTTCCATCTTTTCCTTCTTTACTTTAACACCTTTAAATAGTTTAGCATAATATTTTAAAAATTCTCTCTTTATTCCTTCTTGATCTACCATCTCTCTTCCATCAGCCACAATTTTATTAATAATTTTACTTTCTCTCTTTTTCTTCAATTGCCAGGCCAAATATTCTCCATGTTTATTCGCTCCCTCGAAAGATTTCTGTTTTAATTTCTTAAAATTCCTTTCCAATTCTTTATTTAACAGATGTCTCATTTGTGTTTGCAATATTGTAATCTCCCTTATAATTTTCTTTTTCTCTGGCCTTTTCCTTAATTCACCTTTTTTCTTCATTTCATTTTGAATGTTCAACATCTGTTTATCTTTTGCTCTCTTGTCTTTATTATTCAATGTTATTAGTAATCCTCTCATTACTGCCTTGTAGGCATCCCATACCGTCTGAAATTCTATATCTTCTCTGTCATTTACTTGGTAGTAAGCTTTGGTTTCATTTTCTAGAGATGTCACTATTTCTTTATTTTGTAGTAAATCTCCATTTAATCTCCACCTTCTTGACTTTTTCTACAGTTTTGTAATCCACATTATTGGGTTATGATCAGCTCCTATTTTAGGTAATATCTCTATTTTCTTTGTTATAAGTCCCAAATCTTTAGTACCCCACAACATGTCAATTCTAGAGAAAGAGCTATGTCTAGCTGAAAAGAAGGTATAGTCCCTTACTTCAGGATTAAACTTCCTCCATATATCTTCCAAACTCTCCTGTTTAACCAATTCAAAAAAAGACTTTGGCAATTTCCCTTCTTTATCATTTTTTTTCTTCCCAGTTCTATCTATTGTGTTCTGAATTGTTCCGTTAAAGTCCCCATCAATAAAATTTGCTCATACATCACTTCATCAAGATGTTGTGTAATATTTTTAAAGAAAATGTCTTTAGCACCACTTGGAGCATAAAGTCTGAACAACAACGTTTTTTTGGCATTCAAAGTAATTTCTACCGCTATATACCTCCCATCTTTATCTTTAAATACTAATTTCGGGTTTAATTCTTGTTTAATATAAAAGACTACTCCTCACTTCTTCTGTTCAGCCAATGTAAAAAATTCTAGTCCCAATTGTTTATTCCACAGAAATTTATAATCTTTTTGTCTAATATGCACTTCTTGTAAACATACTATATCACAATTTGGTTTTTTTATCCAATTAAACATTGCCTTTCTTTTTTGTGGTGAATTTAGTCCATTTACATTCCAAGATATCAATTTGTAATCCATCATGGTGCAAATTATTTATTTTCTTCATAAAATCTACGCAGTTCCTGTGTATTTGTGATTGTAATCCTTTTCCCTTGAAGTTCAAAGCTCAAACCTTCAGGTATTATCCATCTGTACCTCATTCCATTGTCATGTAATTTTTCTTTCAATTTTTTATATCCCTTTCTATCAGTTAGCACTTGTCTTGGCAGTTCTTTCATAATTCTTACTGTACTGCCTCCCACTGTCAATGACTTTTCAAAGTTTTTATTCATGATCTTTCCCACCATTTCTTTTGTCATAAATCTTATGACCACATCTCTTGGCAGATTGTTCTTTTTTGCATAGAGTGAATTTATACATATAGTCATACATATTTCTACTCCCTTCAGGATCTTCCTCCAAAAATTCTGCAATTATTTTTATTAAGTATTCTTTCAGGTCTGATTCTTCATCTTCAGGTACACCTCTCAGACGGATCTGAGTTTCCATCAGTTTGCAGTCATGAATTGTCACTTTCTCTTGTAATTTTAACAAGGTGGAGTCATGTGTTTTCACTCTCTCTTCCACTTCTTGTACTTTCTTTGTTATTATACCACAGTGTCATTTCTGAGATCCTTTATTTCTTTTTTTAATTCTTTTTTTGAGTCCTCAATATCCTTTCTTATTTCTTTTTTAGAGGCAGTTATCATTTCTTTCACCCCCTTCATTATCCTAGCTTCCATTGTATCTAATTGGGCTTGCATTTTCTCTATTGAAGCAGACCTAGCATGAGTTTGTTTCGGGTCTGACATGTAAAAAAAGATCAAAAATTTTGATCTCACCAAATTAAATTTGAACCATCAGGTTTGATAAAGTGAAGCTTGCCCTTTCCAATGCACCCAATTTCGCTGTCCTCTGAGCCTCCCATGCTCAGATATTAATGTTTAAAACTTTTGTTTCTCCCAAAATGGCGGTCACAACTTTTGCTTCACTTTAAAAAAAAATTCTTTTTTCCCTTTTACCAGTTCAAGTTATCTTATCTACTATCCAACAGTAGTAATTTTTTAATTGCCAAATCTGTTAACTCCACCAATTTTTAATGTCCCAGTCACTTTAAAAACGATGTTAAAACAGTCCTCCCAACAACTCTCTGGTATTATAATCCTAGAGTAGGCTGCTTACTTCATTGACTTCCTTCTTATTCCTCCAATACTTCCTGCTTTTCTTGCCTTCAAATCTCATTTCACTGGTAGAGAAATCTCATGATATCTGACGTATTTCCTGTGTTGACTGTGAACACTGCAGATCTGTAACAATGGAGCTGCCTCCTCAACCACAGATAGGCTAAACAATAAATTCCTTTCTTCTTTTAACACTGTCTTTTAAGTTTACAAAGTTCAAATTTAGCCCCTTATCTTCTCCTTTCAGGCTTTCAGTATTTCCAACTCCCACCTTTTACTTTTGTTTTGTTTAACTTTAATTAGTCCTGGAATGAAGAGATAGCAATCAGTACCTTTTTTCCTTAGTTTATCCAAATCAACACCAGTCCTTTGTAGATTAGATGTTTAAAATTGTAAAAGAAGGTTTGGATCCTGTCAAGCTTATGCCAAATTGATGACTCCGGAAACTTCTGCAGATGATGCATATGCAACTTCTCTCTGGAGATCCCTCAAAGGAGCACCCCCTTCAGGACTCCCTTTCAGCCAAGGTAAGTCTCAACGTATCTGTGCATATCTTGGACAATTCTCCAGCTGAGAAATGTAGGCAGAAGGCATTAATTTGCCTTTTACTACCCCGAACAGAAGTGCCAGCCTGCCCTCGTTAGGGAAAGCAACTCAGCTCACCATTTTCCAACCCCCTAAGTCCCTGTCATCCCACTTGAGTTAGCCATGGCGGTGGCGGGTGCTTCCGTCTCCCTCGAATGCGTGCCTTCCTTGTCTCCGGCCAGGTCAGCGAAGTCCCCCTTGGGGAGTTACCTGGCTAGTATCCCATCCTTGTCGCCACTGTAATGTACTGAGTGACAAGTCGTGTTGAAGGCAACATGCTTTATTAGCGAGTACATCACAAGGCAAGGCAACATGGGCCGGGTCCCAATTATATACATACCCTGGAACAACCCTCAGTCTGGCCAGGTCCAATCCTGGCCAGTTAAACTTCCTGCCACAGATCTCGATTGGCAGAGCGTATTTGCAGAGCTACATCTGGGGACCAGTGGTCTTCCACTGGTCACCTCTGTAGCATTCGCTGTGTTGTAATTTTAGGACTGAAATGCAAGACACAACAATTGCCATACAATCTACATTCCAAAGAAGGGCCAGATCGGGGGGGGGGCAGAGAGGGGTGCTTGCCCCGGGCACTGACAGAGGGGGGGGGCACCAAATTGGGTATGGAGTCCATTGTATTCTATGGGATCATAAGATAGAATGGCCCATAAAGGGGCCATTTTTTTAAATTTGCTCCCCTTCAGAAAACATGTAGATCCGGTCCTGTTCCAAAGTAGACCATTTTTTATGGGGAAATTGATCTCTATTGTCTGGAAGCCCGTTGTAATTCCAAAAGATCTCCAGTCACCACCTGGACTGGAGGCTGATATACAACAAGGGGAAAACACAGTGTACAGGTTATCGAAAACACAAGCAAACACTGTGACTGCAAACACTGTGACTGTAATTCTGTAATTCTAATTGCATCATCATTAAATAAGAATTACAAATTGCAGTCACATTGTTTGCTTGTGTTTTTGACCACTTGGAGGCTGGCAACTGTACATTTATGTTAATTCCGCATGGAAAATTCCCTCTCTAAGTAACCCTAACTGTATCACTAAGCTCCATCATGGAAAAAAGATGGGTACACTATGGGTTTTTTTTTTTTGTCTTGTCATCATTTTGGGGCCTCTTAAAAGAGCCTGGGGACCCCCATTTCCAACTGATGATACATTATGTGTGTGGGGGAATGGACTAAATCTCCCAATTCCCATGATTAGCGATACCAACCCCCAGGAGAGACCTGGAGTTCTCCTGGAATTACAACTGACTTCCAGACTGATCACCTTAGAGGAAATGGCAGCTTCAGAGGGCAGATTATGTGGCATTCCTTCCCCATGGAGGAACGATCCCCTCTCCAGCCTCCACAAGCACCAGTCCAAAATCTCCAGGAATTTCCCAGGCTGGAGTTGGCAACCCTATCCATTATAATTCACATGGATTCCCACTGCAGCTGTTTTCCACAGCTGAATTATAAGCTGGGGGCTCAGGTCATAGATCTTGAAAGGCTTGTCATAGATTTTGAAGGGCTTGTCAAGTACTTGAAGGGCTGCCATATAGAGGATGGTGTGGAATTTTTTTCTGTGGCCCCGGAAGGTAGGACCAGAACCAATGGGTTGAAATCAAATCAAAAGAGTTTTCGGCTCAACATTAGGAAGAACCTCCTGACCATTGGAGCGATCAGTGGAACAGGTTTCCTCGGGAGGTGGTGGGCTCTCCTTCCTTGGAGGTTTTTAAACAGAGGCTAGATGGCCATCTGACAGCGATGAAGATCCTGTGAATTTGGGGTAGGTATTTGTGGGTTTCCTGCATTGTGCAGGGGGTTGGACAAGATTACCCTGGAGGTCCCTTCCAACTCTATGATTCTATGTTTCTATCTTCAGCATGATGTGCAGTTCAGTCATTTTGAAGAAGAAGAAGATATTAGATTTATATCCCACCCTTCACTCTGTGGCTTGCAATCTCCTTTTACCTTCCTCCCCCACAACAGACACTCTGTGAGGTAGGTGGTGCTGAGAGAGCTATCACAGGAGCTGCCCTTTCAAGGACAGCTCTGCGAGAGCTATGGCTAACCCAAGGCCATTCCAGTAGCTGCACATGGATGAGTAGAGAATCAAACCGGTTCTCCCAGATAAGAATCCAGGCACTTAACCACAACACCAAACTGGTTCTCAAAATAATTTTGAAAGATGTATTTGGACCATTTCATAAATGCTAAACACAGGGTCAGGATATTGTTTCATCATAAAGAATCACCACCTTCTCTGCACCTTTCAGCCTCCTAACCCTTTTGGAATGAGGAAAACTGTGGAGAGAAAGAGGTTGGGAGATGTTTCTGTCCACCTAATGCAGGGCTTGCATTGGTTTGGTTGTGTCAGTTAGGTTCTAAGTCTTAAATCAGCCGTCTCCCTCCTTGTCCAATTTGCTCTGTGGAATTCATATGGTTTATCTCATGTGACAGAGGTGAGCCTCTGCTTATCACTGCTTTTACATGGCTTCTCTAAGCAAATGTTTAGTCCTACTTGACTTGGGAATGAGCACTGTATTGATTATTAGCATTAAGCAAACATCTGGTTTTCATTACAAATGGTAGCAGACTAGAGAGCCGTGCTGTACTGGGCGGTGCGGTCACTTAACAGCCATCAAGGCTGGCTATAAAGAAAATTTAACATATCCTGTAATTACAGACTGCAGAGCACAAAGGGATCTGCAGATCTGATTTCAGAACAGAAGAAAATGTTTATTGTATCTGCTGCACACATTTATTTACTCGGTAATTGCTGGGCTTTTGAAACATGGCCTGCAGAAGAGCTTAGTCCTCCTTTTGCTTACGAGAACTTTCCTGTTTAAGTTAGAAACCTGAGGAAGGCTCCTGGTCAGGAGGGCTTGTTTAATGCTTTTTCAAGTGAGGTTTTGGTATAACCATCACCAGCAGATTGTGCTCTAGAATATAAATCTCATCTTTGACAAAGCCGACATAAGCGGTATGTATAACCCAGGGAAGACCTGACTTTGCTTTTCATCAGTCGAAGTCTGCAGCATTAAGAGATGACTTACACATGTGACTGAACCATCAGTTCAGTTTGTAATATCATTCAATGTCACCTCAAAAGAAACCTTACTGCTTGACTGAATGAGTTTGTTGCTGGCGTAACCAAGTGCTGCACCTGCATGTACGGACCAATTTTCGGATTTTTTTTTCAAACTCTGCAAACAATTCTTCAGACTAAAGCATAGTCAATGGCCATGGGGAGATGTGTGATCTTTTATGACCCCAAACTGTAGCAAAGCGATGGCAAAAAAAAAGCTTTCATTGTAGCTGCTGCACTCAAGAGGCTGCTGAAGATTCCAGAGTCACCTTAACTCAATGAAACATATTTTAATAGGAGGCTTCAATACACAGTATTCTTGTCTGTTTCAGTACAAGGAATTTACCGTAATTGTTATGCATTTTGTGGCTTGGATGAGGATGCTTTTAGGCTGTAATACAGAGAGGAGAGGTACTTTGGAGTGAGGGATCTGTTGAGGCTGGGCAAGTGGATGTCAACATGGCAAATGAGATTCAAAGTGACCAAGGCAAAGTAATGGGGCCAAAAAATACTAACTATAAATACAAGTTGATGGTGTGTGAACTGGCGGAGACTGACCAAGAGAGAGATCATGGGGTCATGGTAGATAACTCACTGAAAATATTGAGACAGTGTGCAACTGCAATAAAAAAGGCCAGCACCATGCTGGGAATTATTAGGAAGGGAATTGAAAACAAATCAGCCAGTATCATAATGCCCCTCTATAAATCAAATACTGTGTACAATTCTGATCATTGCACCTTAAAAAAGGTATTATAGCATTAGAAAAAGTGCAGAAAAGGGCAACTAGAATGATTAAAGGGTTGGAACACTTTCCCTATGAAGAAAGGTTAAAACACTTGGGGCTCTTTAGCTTGGAGAAACATTGACTGAGGGGTGACATGATAAAGTTTACAAGATATACATGGGATAGAAAAGTTAGGGGGAAAAGTACTTTTCTCCCTTTCCCACAATACAAGAACTCATGGGCATTCAATGAAATTGCTGAGCAGTCAGGTTAGAACTGATAAAAGGAAATACTTCACCCAAAGGGTGATTAACACTTGGAATTCACTGCCACAGGAGGTGGCGGCTGCTGCAAGCATAGCCAGCTTCAAGAGGGGACTGGATAAACATATGGAGCAGAGGTCCATCAGTGGCTATTAGCCACAGTGTATTGTTGGAACTCTCTGTCTAGGCAGTGATGCTCTGTATTCTTGGTGCTTGGGGGGGGGCACAGTGGGAGGGCTTCGAGTGTCCTGGCTCCACTGATGGACCTCCTGATGGTGCCTGGTTTTTTTGGGACATTGTGTGACACAGAGTGTTGGACTAGATGGGCCATTGGCCTGATCCAACATGGTTTCTCTTATGTTTTTATGTACTTGCTTCTGTGTGCTCACAGGCTTCTGAATTCACTTGTTAACAAAAGGGTTAATGACACCTGCAGAGAAAAAGCATAGGCGCATCAATGAATACCAACAGCTCACTCTCCTTCTAGCACATTTCTCCCCTACATACCTAAATATTCTATCTTTGTTAGGATAGGGAACACTCATCACTGCAAGTTGCCTACTGCTTATTGGTTGCAAGAAGGGAGCCAATTTTTTGATGGACTGTTCAGCTCTTTGTGAGCAGCTTGACTCTGTTCATTGGATTATTTTCATGCATGAAAACAGTACAGCGCACAACAATGCAATCAACAGTACTTCATGCATGTATAATGAGAGACTATGGAAGGCCTAATTTCCTTGTTTCTTCATAGACTTGTTATTACTGCTTGTGGCTTTGCAGTCAGTCATAAATAAACAGTGACAAAATTAATTGGTCAGCCAGTGATTATAAATAGACATTGTGTTTTGTTATAAAATGGAAAAAAAAAGGTTGTGGTGGTAGAAATTACACTGCTCAAGCTTTGAACATAAAAAAGAATCTTGCTGGATCATCTAGTCCAACAACCTATATCATGTAGAGGCCAACCAGTTACTATGTGGGGTCATTAGCAGGGAATAATGGCCAGGGTCTTCCGCTTATGATGCTTCCTAGCTTTGATATTGGAAGGTTTACTGCCTCTGAACATGAAATTTTCCTTTAGTCACCATGGCCAGCAGCCAGTGATGTTCTCTGTGAATTTATTCAATCTTCTTTTAAAGCCATCTACGCTTGTTGGCATCAAGATAACCTCTGGCAATGAATCCCACATTTTAATTATTCACTGAGTTAAAAAGTACTTCCTTTTGCCCACTCTGAATCTATTGCTCATCAGCTTCATCAGGTGACCTCAAGTTCTAGTATTTGTGGAGAAGAAGAAAAGGTTCTATCTACTCTTTGCCACACCAATCCGAATAAAGAGGCTGACACTAATGTTGGGTAAAATAGGCCACTTTATTAAACATAACTATAATGTAACTAGCCCGGCAAGGGCTACCTGAACTGGTCCAGCCCCAGGGTTGTCCCACAACCCTTTCTTGGCCAGTAATGGGCGAGCCACCCTGCCCCTGGCATGAGCCACAATACTGTGGCTATTGCCAGGCTGGCCCGGCCAAAGCTCTGCCTCCCTCACTTAGGCCTCGATCACCAGATGGAGCCAGTTTAGTGGGGAGGCTTCACTTACGATCTGCATTGCGCAGCACTGAGCCGTACAGCCCATCTGCTGCCACTGCAAATTGTGTGCACTCAACTGGTGCTGACCCTGGGTGCTCACCATAATTACAGTACCCCTACCTCCTTCTGCCACCACCAATGCCAAGTCTCTGCTTATGCATTAGCGCCCAGAGCTGCCTGAAGCCCTTGCTGTTGGTCGTTTAAGAAGGCCCGGTTACCCAAGTCTGACAAATGAACACCATCGGATCGATAGAGCTCTTCCCGCTGAACCTTAATGGTTGGGTGGGGAACGAAAATACCTAGGCCCCCCTCCATCACCTTTTGAAGGACCCGGTTCACCTTCCTTCTGGCCTTCTCGATGCCCGCCGGATCCCAGGCGGCACGCCAGACTCAACGAGGAAGGATTGCAGACCAAACCAGGAGGACTTCGGGCCACCTCCTCATGATGACCTGGAGATCAGCCTCCGCCTACAGGGAAAGAACCTTCCCCTTCATCAACCCCAGGTAATTCCCACTGAGGTGGATGACCAGGATGTGAGGTGATGGACCAGACCCCCCCTGAAACAATAATGGCAGGAGCCCTGGCCATTGCAGGCCCCAGTGCCCCCACCACTCAATGACAGCCCATTTGCTGAGCCCCAATTGGGAACCAACTGAAGACCTCCTGGCATAGTGGGCTGCCCAAAACACCATGCTGTGCCCACAAACGAAGATCCTCAGCCTCTCATGTCGAGCAACAGCACCTGAAAGGAAAAAAACAGTCAAACCAAGAACAAAAACTGGCCCAACGGGGGCATAACTATATTAACTCTGCATAGCTCCACACTTACTCAGAAAGCAAGGGGCACACATAAGACCAGATAGCCTACCTGCTGGATCACAGGGCTGGGGTAACCCACAGCTGCTGCCATGGATGCAGCACCAATTCTGAATGAGTGGGTGCCAAATATGACACCCCCCAGCCCCAGCTTGTCTAATGCCCACACCGTTAATGCCCAAAATTGGTATTTGGTCAATGGAGAACGGTCGCTGTGGCAAAATAGTGGTCCATCAGCGTGCCCTCTGATCGCCACGTACTGCTGCAGGACCTTGACCGGGCACAATTCCACTTTGCCACAGGGGCCCAGTGTGACTACAGCTCCCTTGCCCTTTTGGTCTGTTTTGGATCATCCAATTGTCAAAACAACCTGGTCCCCATTAAATTTTATATCCCTGGTGTGAAGTGCCCAATTGGTCTTGTCATGTCAGGATTGCACTATCAGCTTACTAATTCTGAGGGCGCCCCAAAAGGCTGTTAGTGCTGCTGTGTGAAAAAGTGCGATCTTGAAACTGGACCCACACACTACTGGCCACACATGGCCCAGTCCCTTAAGTACAGAAGGGGAAATGGGTTGCCTGGTATCCACTCGTGGCCCACGTTCCCTAGACCAAACCTCAAGCATTTTTTTTAACCCTAAACTCCCTAGTGGCCTCCGTAAACCCTTGGGCTTTACTCACGAAGGCTAAGGCAGCTAGCTGCCCTCTAATAGTTTTGATTGTTAGCCCCCTTTCCTTTAGCTGGACGCAAAACTGCATCAAATGGATAACAGGGATGGGCCAGAGATCCTGAAACCCAGCCGCATCTCTTAACACCTGAAACTGTAGGGCTGCTCTCTCATATGCCCGCCAAGTACTTGGAGCTAATGCTAGCAGGATTGACCTACTGGCTTCGGCCCTCCAAGCTGCCACAGGTACTGGGTCATCCGCACCGGCCAGGGGTTGGCTTCTGGAGCCAATTGGCGAAAACGCACCATCTGTTGGTGAGACAGAGCATCTGCCACCCCATTACAAACACTTGGCATGTGTTTAGCCATAAAAAGCATGTTTAGTCTTAGGCATCGCAGCATAAAAGCTCTGACCAAGTTCATTACGTGCTCTGATCTAGAGGTCAACGTGTTGATAACATGTACAACTGCCATGTTGTCGCACCAGAAATGCACCACATGGTTGGCTAGTTGGTCTCCCCAAAGCCAAATGGCCACTACAATGGGAAAGAATTCAAAAAATGTAAGGTCCCTGCAGAGTCCACTAGCCAACCATTCCCTGGACCATTGCTCCGCACACCAATGCCCCCGGAAGATTACCCCAAAACCTGTGGAACCTATGGCATCCAAAGCTATCTGGAGGTCAGCCTCAATCCTCATGTCCTCCCTCTAGAATGAGACCCTATTGAAGGACTTCAAAAATTCTTCCCAAACCTCCAAATCCTCCGCATGCCCGCAGTTATCCTAATTCTATGATGGGGAAGACGGAGGAGCTTATGGTGTCACAAAGCCACCTTAGAAATGCCCTGCCTGGTGCCACAACTTTACAGGCAAAATTAAGATGCCCCATGAACTGCTGTAGCTCCAGCAAAGAAACCCTGTGTTGCCCTCTGAATCCTGCCAATCGGTCCCTGAGTCCCTGGACCTTATCCGCAGGAAGCCATGAAGCTTGCTGGGAAGTGTCCAACTCGATGCCCAGAAAAGTTAACACAGAAGCCGGACCCTCCATCTTCTCGTGCGCCAGTGGGACTCCAAGTTCCCCAGCTAACTGAATAAAGGCATCAACCAGCCTGGAACATTGTCCAGAGCCCGCAGGGTCCATGAAAAGGAAGTCATCCAGGTAATGAACCGTCTCTTTCAACCTAGACTTTACTTGCAGCGCCCATTCCAGAAAGGAACTGAAGCACTCGAAGGCTGCACCAGAGATTGAACAACCCATTGGCAATGCCCTATTCATATAATATTTTCCTTCAAACATAAATCCCAACAGCTCAAAATCCCCGAGGTGCACTGGCAGCAGGCGAAATGCTGACTTGATGTCGCATTCTGCCATTTCTGCTCCTGGGCCGCACCCCCGCACCACTTTGACTGCCTGGTCAAAGGAGGTGTATCTAACTGAACAGAGCTGATCGGGAATGGCGTCATTCACCGACCCCGCCCCCCCTTGGGTATGAAAGGTGGTGAATAAGTCTGTATTCACCAGGTGCCTTTTTAGGCACCACTCTGAGGGGGGACACCAGCAAGTGTGACACCGAAGGGGCTTCAAAGGGGCCGAGCACTTGCACCTCCAAGCACTCCTTGTCAATTTTTGCCTGAACCACATGCTCCACCCCCACTACAGAATGCAAACTGGATGCCATACAAGGGACCTGGGGACCCTGGTATGGGATCCGAAAACTGTTTGAGAAACCCTCCAGCAAATAAGCCCTGTTGGTTGGCACAGGATTACCCTCTAACAGCCACCTAAGCACTGTCAGTCGAATGGGGCTGGACCCTTTACCAGGCGGTGGGTGGGTTTTACTGCCACCTGGGCGCTTGGCACCTCCCTTTGGCTTGGTCTTGCTACATGAGGGAAAGGCATGAGACCCGCCGCATAACGGGCACTCATGTTTAAATTTACAGGCTTTGCGGGAGCAAATGCCTTGGTACGTGAATTCCCAACATAACAGTCAGGTTTGAACCGACTGGCCCGCCGGTGGGTGGGCTCCAGAAATGGACTGCAACTTATGAACCAGATGGCCGCTGTTGGCCCTGTCCCCTGCATTAGGTTTTGCAGGGGACATCAGCTGCAGCCACAACTGTTGGTTTATCTGGTCCCACAGCATGGATGGGTTAATTGCGGCCCTTATTCTGAAGGCCTCATCATATTGTAGCCAGGCTGCCCCAACAAAGTCAGTGTAAGTCCAATATACAATATTACAATACTGAAACAAAGGCGCTGCCCTGAATGGCTGTGCCCTTGCAATGACTCCTGCGTAGATTAGAAATCCAGGCAGCCAATTGACCCATGTCCTGTCAACCTTTCTACGCTTTAATTTCTCTTTTTCTTTTTCATCAAGTTCTTCCTTTGCCTTCTTTTCCAACTCCCTATAAAGCAGGCCAAATATGTCAACAAACTCCCCCCTCAAAATCTTCTCCCTTGTGGCTGGTGTCAGGTGATCACCCAATGGCATTGCCAAATTGCCATATGGAAGGGCCTGAAATGGTATCGATCCATATGGATTGGGCGGATGGCTCCATGCACTCCACTGTGAAGTGAGCCAATCGCCTTGTGTGGGCAACCAAGGTTGACTGCCCCATAGGAGAACCCCAGGAGCTGCCTGATTTAAGTCACTGCCCTGAGCCTGCCCCACTGTTATCGTAGAAGCCAGCAACTGGCCTGTAGCTGTTGTGCCACCCAGGGCTAGGCTTGCCAGAGGGTATGTTACCACTGCCCATGAAGGCCTTGGCTGGTTTGGGTATGCCCATGGTACCTGCCCCAGCGTAGAGGAGCCCCAGCTGCCTGCTTTTGTTGATCTCTGTGTTAAAAGCTGTCCCCAAGAGCCCAAAGGCCACACCTGTGAGTTTTGCAGCTGCTGGCTCTTACTTTCTTTTACCAGCGGTGGAACAGCCACCGCTGCTGCAGTTGACGATCCTGGCTGCTCCAACTCCACCTTCTCTTGCTCTTCCACGTCCTCGTTAGGCACCACACCCCCACTTGGCCCCGTGTCCTGATTCATCTGGACAGGCCTCTCCATCCAATCTTCTCCCTCCTGCAACGCAGAAAGACGGGCCAGCAACTCCCTCTCAAATGTCAACCCCCACTACGACGCCCGTAGCTCTACAATGCCCAGACCAGGAGGAGGGCGCACCAGCCAACCCCCTGTCCCTCTCCAGGGCCCCTAGTTGGTCGATAATGGTCTGCTGCATCTGGCTCTCATCGTCACCAACCTCCCTGGGTGGGGCCGGCTGGCTCTGTTTCCTGGGGGGCCTGGCCAGCTGTTTACCCTTAGGAGGGCCTTGCCCCTTTTTCTGCTCCATGAATAACTCCCGGGCTACCACTGGCCTATCTGTGGAATGTACTCCTTCTTCTCCCCCCTTTTTTTGCAACCTGTGTGTGGGGGGGTCACTGCCCTCGCAGCTCAGGCCTGAGGAAAAATTAGGGGGGGGGAGCGACCACCTAGCCGCGGTTACCCACGCTGCCCCCGAATTCCTCCTGCCTAGCAAATCACCCCACCAACAACTGCCCTGTCCTGGCCTCGCACGAGTCCCTTCGGAGCTGCTGAGGCCCCTGAACTGCTGGGGACAAACGGTCTGGCCACCCCCACCAAGTGCTGCATTCACCACCCACGCCGCCACTGCTTTCACATGCCACTTCGAGGCACCTCCTTGCTCATCCGCTGCTACCTCTTCCCCCTGACACGCCTTCTGGCCCTCGCTCTTGCCTCAGAGTGCTTCTGCTGAGAGCCCAAAAAGCAACTGTGTTGCTCTGGGCAGGGGTGGGGCTAATATAGCCTCAATACTCCTCCCCTCCTGCACTCCCTGGTTGTTCGGGAACCGGCAGCCTCCCCGATTCTCTGGGGCGGCAAAATGGGGCCCCGCGGCCTATAGCTGCTGATGCAGTGCAACCACAAAGGGGCCGAATTCTGCCCATGCATAATTTTATAAATTTCTATGTCTCCACTCAGTCATCTTTTTTCAAAACAGAAAAGTTTGAAAATGCATAAAATCCTAAACAAGGACACTTTTGGGGGATGGCAGCACATTTCTAAATAGCCCTCCCTTCCTGTATTGATTAAAAGTCACCAGCTTTTTAACAACAACAATAATAGCAGTAAATCACTAATCCAGTATTCTACTGGGTAATGGATCAGAGTTGTCCACTGAGATGGTGACAAACAGTATGGACTGTCTGCCAAAGTCTCGAGGCATCAGGAGGAAGGTTGCAGGCCTAACTTGCCTGGGAAATTATAGATGTTTGTATACAAATGCTAGAAGTGTTGGAAGTAATATTGGTGAGTTGGAGTGTTTAGTGTTGGGGAAAACATAGACATTGCGGGAATTTCAGAAACTTGGTGGAATGAGGAGAATCAGTGGGACACGGTGATTCCTGGATATAAGTTATATCGGAAGGATAGGGAGGGAAGGGTTGGAGGTGGGGTAACTCTGTATGTCAGAGAGGATATACAATCCAGTAAGATTGAGGTCAGAGAATTACATTCCCTTTTAGAAATGCTTTGGGTTGATATAGAGGGCCCAAAAGGAAATTTAACTATGGGAGTTTGTTATTGCCCACCAAATCAAAAGAGAGAGGATGATTATAATATGACGGAAGGCTTAAAGATAGCGGCTAAACGTAAAAACTGTGTCGTAATAGGTGATTTTAACTACCCGCAGATTGATTGGGTCAATATGTGTTCTGGTCGAGAGAAAGAGATTGAGTTTCTTGATGCTCTCAATGACTGTGCTATGGAGCAGATGGTAACAGAACCTACCAGGGGTGGGGCGATCCTGGATTTGGTCCTAAGTAATGCCCAAGACTTGGTGAGAGATGTAAAAGTGATTGCGCCGCTTGGGAGCAGTGACCATAATGTTATTGATTTCACCGTTTGTATAAATAGGGAGTTGCCCCAAAAGACCGCCACAACCACGTTTAACTTTAAAAGGGGTAAATTCTCTGAGATGAGGAGGCATGTGAGGAGGAAACTGAAAGGAAAGCTAAATACAGTCAAAACCCTTGGGGAAGCTTGGAGACTATTTAAAACTATAATCCTAGAAGCTCAGATAAAATATATACCACAAGTTAGGAAAGGCACAAACAGGCATAAGAAAAGGTCTGCATGGTTAACAAACAAAGTAATGGAAGCTGTAAAAGGTAAGAAGGACTCCTTTAAATGGTGGAAAGCTAGTCCAAGTGAGATTAATAAAAGGGAACACAGGCTGTGGCAAATCAAATGCAAGACTGTGATCAGGCAGGCAAAAAGGGACCATGAGGAGCATATTGCAAAAAACATAAAGACCAACAGTAAAAATTTCTTCAAATATATTAGAAGCAGGAAACCAGCCAGGGAGGCAGTGGGGCCCTTGGATGACCAAGGGGTAAAAGGATTACTGAAGGAGGACAGGGAAATGGCTGAGAAGCTGAATGCATTTTTTGCCTCTGTGTTCATTGTGGAAGATGAGAAGTGTTTGCCCGCTCCAGAACCACTAATTTTAGAAGGGGTGTTGAAAGACCTGAGTCAGATTGAGGTGCCAAGAGAGGAGGTCCTACAACTGATTGACGAATAAAAAACTAATAAGTCACCAGGTCCGGATGGCATACATCCTAGAGTTCTGAAAGAACTCAAAGATGAACTTGTGGATCTCCTGACAAAAATATGTAATCTTTCATTGAAATCTGCCTCCGTTCCTGAGGACTGGAAGGTAGCAAATGTCACCCCCATCTTTAAAAAGCGTTTCAGAGGATATCTAAAAAACTACAGGCCAGTCAGTCTGACTTCAATACCGGGAAAGTTGGTAGAAACCATTACCAAGGACAGAATGAGTAGGCACATTGATGAACTCAAGTTATTGAGGAAAACTCAGCATGGGTTCTGTAAGGGAAGATCTTGCCTCACTAACCTGCTACAGTTCTTTGAGGGGGTGAACAAACATGTGGACAAAGGGGACCCAATAGATGTTGTTTACCTTGACTTCCAGAAAGCTTTTGATAAAGTTCCTCATCAAAGGTTCCTTAGTAAGCTCGAGAGTCATGGAGTAAAAGGTCAGGTCCTCTTGTGGATCAAAAACTGGCTAATTAATAGGAAGCAGAGAGTGAGTATAAATGGGCAGTTTTTGCAGTGGAGGACGGTAAGCAGTGGGGTGCTGCAGGGCTCAGTACTGGGTCCCATGCTCTTTAACTTGTTCATTAATGATTTGGAGTTGGGAATAAGCAGTGAAGTGGCTAAGTTTGCAGATGACACTAAATTGTTCAGGGTAGTGAGAACCAGAGAGGATTGTGAGGCACTCCAAAGGGATCTGTTGAGGCTGAGTGAGTGGGCATCAACGTGGCAGATGAAGTTCAATGTGGTCAAGTGCAAAGTAATGCACATTGGGGCCAAGAATCCCAGCTGCAAATACAAGTTGATAGGGTGTGAACTGGCAGAGACTGACCAAGAGAGAGATCTTGGGGTCGTGGTAGATAACTCATTGATAATGTCAAGACAGTGTGCGATTGCAATAAAAAAGGCCAATGCCAAGCTGGGAATTACTAGGAAGGGAATTGAAAACAAATCAGCCAGTATCATAATGCCCCTGTATAAATCGATGGTGCGGTCTCATTTGGAATACTGTGTACAATTCTGGTCACTGCAGCTCAAAAAGGATATTATAGCATTGGAAAAAGTGCAGAAAACTAGAATGATTAAAGTTTGGAACACTTTCCCTATGAAGAAAGGTTAAAATGCTTGGGGCTCTTTAGCTTGGAGAAATGTTGACTGCCGGGTGACATGATAGAAGTTTACAAGATTATGCATGGGATGGAGAAAGTAGAGAAAGGAGTACTTTTTTCCCTTTCTCACAATACAAGAACTCGTGGGCATTCAATGAAATTGCTGAGCAGTCAGGTTAAAATGGATAAAAGGAAGTACTTCTTCACCCAATGGGTGATTAACATGTGGAATTTACTGCCACAGGAGGTGGTGGCATCTATAAGCAAAGCCAGCTTCAAGAGCTGATTGGATAAAAATATGGAGCTGAGGTTCATCAGTGGCTATTAGCCACAGTATATTACTGGAACTGTCAGGGGCAGTGATGCTCTGTATTCTTGGTGTTTGGTGGGGGAACAAAGTGAAAGGGGTTCTAGACCCACTTGTGAACCTCCTGATGGAACTTGGTTTTTTTTTTTTTGGCCACTGTGTGACATAGAGTGTTGGACTGGATGGGCCACTGGCCTGATCCAACATGGCTTCTCTTATGTTCTTATTTGAATGGTGGACAACAAGGAATAACCAGCTACTCTCATTATTTATGTTGCTAGGAATAATTGCCAAATAAAATTACACTTCTCTAAAATTAATCTTCTCCAATGAATCTTGCATCCCTGATATTAGTTGCTATTTTTCCTCATTCATCTCTGGTCTCTTTAAATGTAGTTTCTCCAAACAAAACAATTGTGTTCTTCCATTGCAACCTGTCCATAAAATGAGCTGTTGATACATTTATTAGGTGTGTAATTTGCTATTTTTAGGAGACTGAAGAGAAACAGCCCAGCTCCTTATTCATTTTTATAACTCTGGTATCATTATTTTCCCATTCGAAATATTATCACAATTTAAAGTACATTACTCAGGATGGAGCACAAAATCTTTCCGACTGCAACTTTGCTGACCTTGCATCTGTTTGGGGGATCTTTACATAGCTATTATATAGCCATTTAATGTCAACTTATTTATTAATGATCCTTGTCAAAGGCAGCAGAGTGTGCCAAAGGCTATTCTAGCATGGAGACTCAGCACTTATGACCAGATACTGTTTGGACCAATATATACAATAAGTGTGATAATAATCTTCCTGCAAAGGGACGGTGGCTCAGTGGTAGAGCATCTGCTTGGTAAGCAGAAGGTCCCAGGTTCAATCCCCGGCATCTCCAACTAAAAGGGTTCTGGCAAATAGGTGTGAAAAACCTTAGCTTGAGACCCTGGAGAGCCACTGCCAGTATGAGTAGACAATACTGACTTTGATGGACCAAGGGGCTGATTCAGTATAAGGCAGCTTCATATGTTCATATATGTGAATACGACAATGCAAATTATTTTTATGAGCTAATTTTTAATATCACCACATAGCAAGATGCCTTTTACTGTGTTCCTTTTTGGAACCCTTAAGAATTTCCCCGTCACAGGCCATTAGTCCAAATATCCACCATCTTCACTAACAGACAGTGACTCTCCATGGTCTCAAGAAGGTCTATTCCTGCTACCCAAGAGTCTTTAAAAAACCAAAACAAAACAAAACTGGGGGTACCAATGATTGAACTTGAACTTTGGCATGCAGATTGTGTGCTCTGTGACTGAGCTATGTCACCTAAGAGCTTTCAAGGGGATCCCTGGAAAATAATGGTAATGCTACAGTCAAGCTGGGTGCCATACATGATTCTGGTCAGCTGTCTGTCTAGAGATGCCAGTCTCCAGGTGGGACTTGAGGATAGGGTTACCTGCCTCCATGTGGTGCCTGGATATCTCCTGCTTTTACAACTGATCTTCACCTGGCAGAAATCGGCTTCCCTGTAGAAAATCATGCAAAAAACACCGGAAGCAATAATACTAGCACACTGTAAGTGTATAAATGTGTTCTTGCTTAGTGCAAAATAAAATAAGAAAAAGGAACATGCAATGTTTGAAAAACCCCACAAAGTCACTGCATCAGTCTCTCACTGGCAATTGTCTCTTCAAAATAAACTGTAGATGTGGGTGGAGTCTTTTGGTGTTCCGTTCGTGATTTAGACGGAGAGAATAAGGAACCGCTTATTAAAGGAATCCTCACGGTTTCGCTCATCAAGTTCTTCAGCCTTTTCTTCCGATGTTACATAGAGTCACAGTACTTTTCTCTATAACACGGCTCTCTGATAGCAGATGTTGAGAGCATGCATTGATCCATGTTATAGAAAATGAGGCAATTGTCAGTAAAAGACTGATATAGTGACTTTGTGGGGGTTTTCAAACATGTGTTCTCTTGTTCTATTTTATTTTGCACCAAACAAGAACACATTTACAAACTTACAGTGTGATAGTATTATTGCTTCCAGTGTTTTTTGCAGCTCTTTCTATATACACCTGTCCCAGTTGCTCTAATCACCCCTGTAGAAAATGGCTACTTTGAAGGGTGGACTCTATGGCATTCTATCATATTGAGGCCCCTCCCCTTCCCAAACCCCAACCTCTCCTGGATCCACCCCCAAAGTCTCCAGGCAGGGCTTTTTTTTGAGCAAGAATGCACAGGAACACAGTTCTGGATGGCTTGGTGGCAGGGGTGTGTGGCCTAATATGCAAATGAGTTCCCACTGGGCTTTTCTACAAAAAAGTCCTGTCTCCAGTTATTTTCTGACACAGACCTGGTAACCCTGCTTGAGAGTCCCATGGAATTACAGCTCAGCTCCAGACTACAGAGATCATTTTCCCTGGAGAAAATGGATGTTTTGGAGGGTGGACTTTATGGCATTGTATTTCACTAAGATCCCTAACCTCCCCAAGCCCCATCCCAACTCTCCAGGAGTTTGCCAGCCTGGATCTGGCAACTGTACATCCCCTGCCAGTGGCCAGAGGGGATCTGGCAATCCTATGTCCATTCATCAGGAAGCATGACGGGACAGTGGGCATGGCAGGGATGGGGCTGTTTCCAAGGTCATTATGGCTTCCCAATCTTCCCCTGGATTCCAGTCTATTCCACTAATGGTGTTATCTTCCCCAGAGCTTTTGCACTGGTGTGTTTGTGTGTGTGTGTGGGGAGAGTGACTGTGCTAGGGCAGTGATGGCGAATCTTTTAGAGACCGAGTGCCCAAACTGCAACCCAAAACCCACTTATTTATCACAAAGTGCCAACACAGCAATTTAACCTGAATACTGAGGTTTCAGTTTAGAAAAAAACCAGCTCATACATTAACATCTTTTGTCTTAAAAGAAAAACATGATAACAGAGCTTTCAATGATACAAACAACTTTTTATTGAAAGGTAAAAGTTTGCATTTGGCATGCTTTTGAACAATTAATGTGATTTTTGCTGCTGTATGCATCCTGATAATTTGTCTAACCTTGGCTCATAGTTTGTAACTTTGAGAGCAACACATGCAGCACTCAGGTCATCTGTTAGTCTGTTTCTGGTGTCAGATTTGATATAATTCAAAGCTGAAAACAGCCACTCACAAGCATAAGATGATCCAAACAAAGTAAGGAAAGCAATCCCAAGTGCTTTCATTGACTTAAAATTATTTGGCAGAGAATTCCACACTTTAAGGATTTCATTTTCAGAACTAACTGTGCTGTTCTTTGTCATCCCATCTATCTTCTCAAGCGTTTCACGCAGGTCATAGAATTTATTTTTCCAGATAGAGTTTTCTTGAAATTCTAATAGCTCCATTTCCATATTTCCTAAATCTAACCAGTGTAACCAGGAAAGATCAAGTCCTTCAAATTTGGCTTTATCTGGAGAAGTAAGAAAACACAGGGTTGTCTCCATCTTATGGAACAGGCTCAAAGTACTGACCATGAGATTTCTGTAATGAATGTCAATAAATCAAAAGTAGGTTTGCAACAACAAATACTCACCTGAACTCAACTACCTGACATTATATTTTATGACACACATGACCCGGTCTGACAAGGTCTCATTTATGTCAGATCCAGCCCTAATAACAAATGAGTTTGACATCCCTGCCTTAAAGACTAATGAAATTTGTGGCAGGGAAAGAGGTTTTTTGAGTCACTGCTGTCTGTCTGTAGCAGCAAAAAGGAGCAAGAGTCCAGAAGCAAACTTAAAGACTAAGAAAGTTTGTGGCAGGGGGTGAGGTTTTGTGAGTCACTGCTCACTTCTTTGAGAGAACTTATCATATTCAATAGCTCTGAACGTGTAATTCAGCTCACCATAAAACCAATAAACCATCTATAAACTGGAAAACGCAATGATTTAGTAATGAATTTATATAAAAAAATTAATAAATGGATAGCCTTGATTTCCCTCCCCGCAGACTCCCCGATTCTAGGTGAATAATGGAGATCCAATCTCTCTCTTTTTTTTTTTGCCATTTTACCTGTTACAAACTCAGAACTCTCCCATTTAGGATGGCCAGTTAACAAAGTATCGCAAACCACTCTCAGCTGGGAAACTGTGGCAGGTGTCATTTGTTCTGTGTATTTCCTTGGAGAAGCTCAGCTGCAACAGTAATGAAAAGCCATTGTTTCTTTCGATAAACTCTGGAGCCGCCTTTTTCAATACACCCGTCCAGAGCTGCAGGTGTGTACCCAGTCCCTTCTTCCTTTCAACCCTTCCTTTCAACAAAGAATGAGCAATCAAGTTACACACATACTCCTAAATCCGTATGCTGACAACACCATTCCCTGCCAGTGGCCACCCCTCACCCCTGTCTCCCCACTGACAGACGTGCTCCCAGCCGACTAGAGAAGACCCACCTGCTCTCCAAATCAGTTGCCCAGGTAGGCGCAGCAGCAGCCCCTCACTTGGCCAAGGTGGGAAGACGGGTCTGGCTTTGGAAACTGAAAACAAAGGCAGGCAGGTAGGAGGACTTTGACTGGCAATCAAAAGCAACTCACCAGGAAAGCTCCCCCAGCCCACATATATATTTGTCAGCAGCTAGGATATGATTGTGGGAGCATGTGCCCCGCTGTCCCATGTGGCTCATCAGCGAGCCTCAAAGTGATTTCTCTCCCACTCTGGAGAGGCAATAAATTGCGGGAGGACCTGCGCTCTTTCCCTCTGCCTGTGGCTGCACCTGGCTTTTGGCCAGCCACGTCTGCCTCACTGGGATCGCTGCTGCTGCCCCCCAAAAGCCACGAAGAGGTCAAGTCAAACTGCTCAGCCTGGTGGTTGTTTAAGGCAGGTGACCAACTTGGGCTTGACCTGCTTGTTGAGGTTGCTGCTGCTGGGCGACCAGCGAGAGTTCAGTGCGAGCGCTTGAATTTGCCCTGCAAAAGCTGGGGTGGGAGCGCCGCTTTGCTTGCTTGCCTGCCGCCTCCTCTTCCTCCTCCCTGGCAGGCGTGCCAACGACATGCATCCCCACAGAGAGGGCTCTGAGTGCCACCTCTGGCATGCATGCCATAGGTTTGCCACCACTGTGCTAGGGGAAGGTGCTGCCATAAGCAGCAGTGTTCAGCTCAGTTTGTTTTCCTTATGCCTATTTGCATGTTATATTTACTGTAGTGTAATTTGTGCATGGTGAACCAGGAGGTTACTTACAGTATAACACTTATTTGCTCTGCCTCAGTGCTTCTTCAATGGTCTCCTCACAGGTAATAATAATAATAATAATAATAATAAATTTTATTTGTACCCCGCCCTCCCCCGCCGAAGCAGGCTCAGGGCGGCTAACAACACAGTGACCAATGGTACATTAATAAATAAAACATTAATAAACAACATAGTAACCAATGGTGCATTAATTAAAACCATTACATTAAGAACATTGAATTAAGCATTAACTTAACCTTAAAAACCAGTAGAACATTAATTAAAACAAACTATAACATTATCATTGACGCTTATTCTAGTTAGTGCTAATGGCAGATTTTCTTCGTTGTAAAATTGTACTTCAGCTGTTCATAAAAGCTAATTTAAAAAGAGTGGTCTTGCAGGCCCTGCGGAACTGATCAAGGTTCCGCAGGGCCCGCACCTCCTCTGGAAGTTGGTTCCAGAGATATGGGGCCGCAGCCGAGAAGGCCCGTGAGCGGGTGTTCTGTAGTTTAACTTCTCTTGGCCCAGGGGTAGTCAGACTGTTTTTTCCTACTGACCTCAGTGCTCTCTGGGGCTCGTACGGGGAGAGGCGGTCCTTCAGGTAGGCTGGTCCTCGGCCATATAGGGCCATATAGGTACCATCTGTTTTTGAACAATTTGAAGCGTTAAACATTTTTCTACAGCATGCTAACAATATTTAAATACTACTCATGGATGCCAAACCACAAGTGCTGATACTCAAAGAATTAAATGGTCATCTAATGCAGGGGTCCCCAACCACCAGGCCTTGGCCCGGTACTGGGCCCTGGCCTGTTAGCAACCAGGCCATGAGTTGTATAATTATTTCATTATATATCACAATGTAGTAATAATAATAAGACGACGACATTGGATTTGCATCCTGCCCTCCACTCAGAATCTCAGAGTGGCTCACAATCTCCTTTATCTTCTTCCCCCACATCAGACACCCTGTGAGATGGGTGGGGCTGAGAGAGCTCTCCCCAGAAGCTGCCCTTTCAAGGACAACTCTGCAAGGGCTATGGCTAACCCAAGGCCATTCCAGCAGCTGCAATTGGAGGAGTGGGAAATCAAACCCAGTTCCCCCAGATAAGAGTCCAAACACTTAACCACCATACCAAATTTATAAAAGACTCCTTTTTAAAATTAGATCCATATATCAGAATACCACCCTAAGAGTTAAATATAACAAGAAGGGACAGCCCACGGAACCCATTACCACATGGAAGGGGGTCAGACAAGGATGTCTCCTTGCCCCTTTACTCTTTATTTCTTATATAAAGGATGTAGTAAATCTGTTTAATGTAAACGAACATCATCCACTCAAATTGGCTCACAAACATATTTCAGTGTTGCTTTATGCTGATGATCTCATTCTTCTCTCAAAAACTCCAGTGGAATTAAAAAGAGCTCTTAGCAGCTTTGCTACATATTGTAATGAATAGCAGCTTGTAATTAACTATGATAAAACCAAGGTAATGTCTTTTAATAAATCCCCCAAACTAAGATGCTGGTCAATGAATGGACAATATCTGTCCCAAGTTTCCTCCTTTAGAAATTTGGGGATGGTGGTACAAACCTCTGGTGCCAGGAAGGCCCACAGTAATTATGAGGTGGACAAAGGAGAAAAGACGGCTTTGGGTATTATAAAGTTCTTTAGGTCAAAGGGGGAAAATTTTGGTTCAGCTGCCTTTAAGCTTTTCAAATTTAAGATCATACTACAATTACTGTACGGAACTTTTCTAGGCCCCTCTGAGTCTCGCTTTTTGCCTTTAGAACGGGTCCAATCTAAATTTTTAAGAGCGGTATTATGAGTCCCAAATTGTGTCTCAAATTCTATGATTCGATTAGAAACAGGGATGGTGAAAATAACTGCCAGAATAACTCTTTCCTTATTAAACCTTTGGTTTAAGATATATAAAAACTCTTGTGGTCTTGCACTGTTAATTTTGCAGGATGATTTTCAATCAAGCTGGCTTAAAGAAGTTGAAACTAAGACCGTTTTCGCACACAGCTCACCTCGCAGTCACAATCCTGTTCCCTCCGCAGCTTCTGGTCAGATTTCCCACCATCTGCGCCGAAGTTACAGGAAGTGCCGCAGCTTTTGCATAGCAAACGTAAACCGCTAAAACCCAGTTTACATTTGCTACGCAAAAGCTGCGGCACTTCCTGTAACTGGCGCAGATGGTGGGAAATCTGACAGACGCTGCGGAGGGAACAGGATTGTGACTGCGAGGTAAGCTGTATGCGAAAACGGTTTTTGTTAGCTCAGCTTGGACTTTCCCCTGATACAGTTTTTCATTTGGGCCATGATACAGCTAGACAGCTTTTTAAGCAGAGAGTGGAAGACACAGAATGTCAGATTGACATCTCCAAATCACCAAACTTCATTGTTGTCTCCCAAAGATGTTACCTTCTTCAACCGTCCCCTTATCTATACAGCCTGGAGAATGCCAATCAGAGAAAGGCCTTTTCTCTTGCAGGGTTAGCTGTATTGCCATCAGCTGTGGTCGAGGATAGATATAATAAAATCCCTCAAGCTGAGAGAGTTTGTCCCTGTAATGTTGGTGCAATAGAGACAACAATACATGTTTTACTTCATTGCTTGATATATGATATTCGTTTGACATTTATTTCTCCAATATTATCAAAAGGTTCCAAAATCTCCAATGAAGAGATTGTTAATAAATTTCTTTCTGATGAGAAGCTGGAGATTAGTAAAAAAATGGCAAAATTCTGTACTCAAGCAATGAAATTGTGCTCCATTTATGTTTATCAAGGAACTGTGGAAAGCTGAATTGCATAACTGACTTACTAGAGCTGTAAATCTATGTATTTCATTTTAGTAAGTTTTAATCATTTTATTATGTAATCATTTTCCACGTGTGATTGTTGTGATATTTATATATTTCTATACTGGCCGTGGTCTGTTAATAAATCTAAATCTGAAATCACCAAAATAAAGTGCACAACTGTATCATCTTGAAACCATCCCCCCGCCCCTGTCCGTGAAAAAATTGTCTTCCACAAAACCGGTTCCTGACTAATCTAATGAATATATTGTGCTGCACAAGGAGTCCTGGATAGGTCATTTGGGCATGGCTAAAGTCATTTCAGAATAAACATGCAAAACAGAATAATATCTTCATTTGTTCCAGATAGTAAGGAAGATATTTGGGCCTGCTTTTGAGAGTGGGGATGTCAGCACAAGTCAGACTGGGAGAATCATTTGCATTGCTCAGGCTCCAAATGAGCAGATGATGTTAATTAAAGTGCTGCTATCTCCAGGCACAATGTGACTGTGACTAGGCTCCATTCTGCTCCTCCAGCTGCATTCACTGTGGTCCTGAAGCCTGACCTGACCAACAAATTAAGTGGTACAACTCCTACAGGCAGCTCATCCATGATCTTGTTTGAACTAATCAAGTGGTAAATGACAGACAAGCCCGATAGTGTGTCTATCTGGACAAAAGCATTTATCTTCTTCACAAGAGCAACTAGCCTCCTTCATGTCAAGGCTTACAAAAGAAGGCCACATCACTGTCTTTCGCTGTGTGAGGCCTAGATAGGAAAACAGGAACAGGCGAAGACAATCCCCTTTGACAGGAAAAGTCATGAACATTCCAGGCCTACATTTTAACACTGTGAATCTGACTCTTGTCAACACAAGCAGGCAAATAACATTGCAACAGTATAACAGGGGCTGATTTTGTTCCATGATGGTAGGTGTGAGCATGCTTATCTCTCAATGTAAAACACACCTAAGTCTTTAGAGAAAAGATCTGGAGCAACAGTGAGAAATGTGATAGATAAATACATGAGGGAAGACAAGTCTAACACTGTGGCAACAGTCATAAGAGGAACTTGAAAACAGAAGTCAGCTGGTATTTCTGATAGCAAACCTAGTATGTGCAAAACTTTGTACTGCTTTAAGTGTCTCATAGGGCTGGATCTAGGGAGGAGCAGAAGGGGTTTCCATGGTTTTATGAGAGGAAAACAGATAGTGATTGAAGGCTCAGAACATGACATGTTCTATATATGTTGGGTGCATGGCCAGACTTACAGTCAGATGTACATTGGGGGAATTCACCACAAACAGAACTCGTTCATAAGAACATAAGAGAAGCCATGTTGGATCAGGCAAGTGGCCCATCCAGTCCAACACTCTGTGTCACACAGTGGCCAAATACACAAACACACACTGTGGCTAATAGCCACTGATGGACCTCTGCTCCATATTTTTATCTAACTCCCTCTTGAAGCTGGCTATGCTTGTAGCCGCCACCACCTCCTGTGGCAGTGAATTTCACATGTTAATCACCCATTGGGTGAAGAAGTACTTCCTTCTATCCGTTTTAACCTGCCTGCTCAGCAATTTCATTGAATGCCCACGAGTTCTTGTATTGGGAGAAAGGGAGAAAAGTACTTCTTTCTCTACTTTCTCCATCCCATGCATAATCATGTAGACCTCTATCATGTCACCCCGCAGTCGACATTTCTCCAAGCTAAAGAGCCCCAAGCATTTTAACCTTTCTTCATAGGGAAAGTGTTCCAAACCTTTAATCATTCTAGTTGCCCTTTTCTGCACTTTTTTCCAATGCTATAATATCCTTTTTGAGGTGTGGTGACCAGAATTGTACACAGTTTTCCAAATGAGACCGCACGATCGATTTATACAGGGGCATTATGATACTGGCTGATTTGTTTTCAATTCCCTTCCTAATAATTCACAGCATGGCGTTGGCTTTTTTTTATTGCAATTGCACACTGTCTTGACATTTTCAGTGAGTTATCTACCATGACCCCAAGATCTCTCTCTTGGTCAGTCTCTGCCAGTTCACACCCCATCAACTTGTATTTGTAGCTGGGATTCTTGGCCTCAATGTGCATTACTTTGCACTTGGCCACATTGAACCTCATCTGTCACGTTGATGCCCACTCACCCAATCCTCAACAGATCCCTCTGGAGTGCCTCACAATCCTCTCTGGTTCTCACCACCCTGAACAATTTAGTGTCATCTGCAAACTTGGCCACTTCACCGCTTACTCCCAACTCCAAATCATTTATGAACAAGTTAAAGAGCATGGGACCCAGTACTGAGCCCTGTGGCACCCCACTGCTTACCGTCCTCCACTGCAAAGACTGCCCATTTATTTACTCTCTGCTTCCTATTAATTAGCCAGTTTTTGATCCACAAGAGGACCTGTCCTTTTACTCCATGACCCCTGAGTTTACTAAGGAACCTTTGATGAGGAATTTTATCAAAAGCTTTCTGGAAGTCAAGGTAAACAACATCTCCTCTCCTTTGTCTGCATGTTTGTTCAGCCCCTCAAAGAAATGTAACATGTTAGAGAGGCAAGATCTTCCCTTACAGAACCCATGCTGAGTCTTCCTCAATAACTCGTGTTCATCAATGTGCCTACTCATTCTGTCCTTGATACTGGTTTCTACCAACTTTCCCAGTATTGAAGTCAGACTGACTGGCCTGAAGTTTCCTGGATCTCCTCTGGAACCCTTTTTAAAGATGGGGGTGACATTTGCTACCTTCCAGTCCTCAGGAACGGAGGCAGATTTCAATGAAAGATTACATATTTTTGTCAGGAGTTCCACAAGTTCACCTTTGAGTTCTTTCAGAACTCTTGGATGTATGCCATCCAGACCTGGTGACTTATTAATTTTTAATTCGTCAATCAGTTGTATGACCTCCTCTCTTGGCACCTCAATCTGACTCAGGTCTTTCAACACCCCTTCTAAAATTAGTGGTTCTGGAGCGGGCAAACACTTCTTGTCTTCCACAGTGAAGACGGAGGCAAAAATGCATTCAGATTCTCAACCATTTCCCTATCCTCCTTCAGTAATCCTTTTACCCCTTGGTCATCCAAGGGCCCCACTGCCTCCCTGGTTGGTTTCCTGCTTCTAATATATTTAAAGAAATTTTTACTGTTAGTCTTTATGTTTTTTGCAATATGCTCCTCATATTCTTTTTTGCCTGCCTGATCACAGTCTTGCATTTGATTTGCCACAGCCTGTGTTCCCTTTTATTAATCTCACTTGGACTAGCTTTCCACCTCTTCAAGGAGTCCTTCTTACCTTTTACAGCTTCCATTACTTTGTTTGTTAACCATGCAGGTGTTTTCTTATGCCTGTTTGTGCCTTTCCTAACTTGTGGTATATATTGTAACTGAGCTTCTAGGACTGCAGTTTTAAATAGCCTCCAAGCTTCCCCAAGGGTTTTGACCGTATTTGCCTTTCTTTTGAGTTTCCTCTTCACATGCCCCCTCATCTCAGATAATTTACCCCTTTTTAAAGTTAAAAGTGGTTGTGCTGGTCTTTTGGGGCAATTCCGTATTTATACAAATGGTGAAATCAATAACGTTATGATCACTGCTCCCAAGTGGTGCAATCACTTTTCCACCTCTCACCAAGTCTTGGGCATTACTTAGGACCAAATCCAGGATCGCCCCACCACTGGTAGGTTCTGTGATCATCTGCTCCATAGCACAGTCATTGAGAGCATCTAGAAACTCAATCTCTTTCTCTCCACCTAAACACATATTGACCCAATCAATCTGCGGGTAGTTAAAATCACCAATCACTACACAGTTTTTACGTTTAGCCGCTAAAATGTTCACATGGTGCTGTGAGGTAGATCTGTGAGGAGGGAGAAGGAGCTTCTGGCTTTCCTCTTACCCTTTTCCCCCCAGAGGAAATGGCAGTGGGGGAGGGGCTTTTTGTCCCTTTTCTGTGGCTCCATATGCTCTAGGTATGGGAATATGTATTAGTTAATACAGCAGAGCTGCACATTCATAGAAACATGCTATTGCATGCAGTAAATAAACTCCAAAGAAGTATACAGCAAAGAGTAAAACTTTCAAGGAAGAGATAAGCCTAATCTAGAGCATACTATTCCCTGTTACAAGGAGCCAGCTACTCCAGCATCATGCCTGTGCAAGTAAAGTGGCATATGTCCTACAAGAGAGCCTTGCTTTGTTCAGAGCCAGGAGCAGAGGAGGGGGGCACAGGAAAGGAAGGAGGAGCTGGAGATAAGTTCCCAGGTCATGACAAAGAAAGGTATCTCATTCATTGAGAAGATAACGCACAGCAATGTAGAGCCCCCCCCTTCCTCCATCCAGACCTTCTGTCTTGCCTTACCCCAACACTAGGAAGTACATGTGGAACAAGAGAATAGAGGCCAAAACCTCCCTCCGCTGCTATTTCTGCTGGCAAAAATGGGGGAGGAAGGAAACTGGAAGCTCCCCCCCCCAGCAGAGATGTTTAAGGTGTGTTCCCTTAATGTGCATCTGACTATGAGTCTGATCATATACCCATAACTTGACATGTATTGGGTGTATTGTGTATGTGAGCCCTGACCCAAGGTGGGATTTGAATCCTTTCACAAGCCTGAGTCCAGTATGCTACTGATGTGCACTGGCACTCAAGTCAGACCCAAGTTTTAAGGCAGGTCCAAGTCTGTGCCTGAACTGAAAAGTTTTATGAGTTGGTAACAGTCGCTTTTCTAAGCTTCCTCCCTCAAAGTCTATCATCACCTGAGACTCTATGCCTGTTTCCAGACAGTACTTTGCTGCTTCACCCTTGTCTTGACTCTGGCTTTACTTCCATTTTGAATGGAGCCAAATCTGGTAAAAGTGCACAGTGTTTAGTGCACAGTGGGGGGTAGTGGTATTGTATCTGCTTGGGCCATTCCTTCATGTTCAAAGACTCTTCTTTACAAAATAATCTTGTGATTGTGAAGGGAGGACAAATGAGACTTTGGTAGTCCTTTATCTCATATGCAAGTTAGAGTTATTCTCATCAGACATTTGGCTTCCTAAGCTTTGCTCCCAGATCTGTTTTAATGCAAGTATTCTAGAATTTGATGCCATTGATGGAAAAGTTAATTCCAACAGAGACAAGGCAAAGTCACCCCTCCATTAGTTTTTATCATTCAAATGCAAGCATACAAAATTAAGCACTCTGTCAAAACTTCCCCAGGCAATCAGGGCAGAATATTCTGTGCTTTCAGTTCAGTAAATGTGTTGAAACCATTCGTCAATATTGTGACTACTTGTGAAATATGTGTCAATATATTATACACAGAGTTTTTTAGCAATGAATCCAGATGCATGCTAGTGCTACTAGACAACTATATGAAGCCAACCAACCTGACATGAATTATGGGGCTCCCCTTGCCAATAAGCAACAGATACCTCCAGTCTATCAGATTATTCAATCAGACTCAAAGAATGACATAAATTGAAGCAATACCATCGCTTCCATGGTGACATCTGGAAAAAAAAGAGGTTCAGATTATTTCTAGAGACCTAGGAGCTGCTGGAATATTGCTATTACCATTTAGTACATCTAGTAAATTAAGAACTAAAAAGATGTGTTCAGATATTGACATTTTTATTTGACAGACATGCATTGTGATATGCAGGATCTCCATAGCTGCCAGCTATGCTGAACTCTGACTCCATTCTTTTAAATCTGGATTTTCTATTCAGAAGGTTAGAAAGGGGGCAAAATTGCAGCTAAAACTAGATATGTGCCACAGACTAGCATTAACGAATCCCTCTCCCCCCCATCCCCCTGCAACAAAACTGCAAGGTTTCTTTGGGATGAAGTGCTTTTCTGGCTTTTGGATGACAAAAGTAGAGTGAGATCAGACCAATGGCCTTTCTTGTTCAGCATCCTGTTTCCTACAGTGGCAAAGTAGATGTCTAGGAAAACTCACAAAGGGAAGAGACCAAAAAGTTTCTCTTTTGTTCCCCCCGCCACTCTGCAACTGGTATTCAGAGGTATTTGCCCTCTCAGCCAATTTGTGGAGATCCTCATGGATCTCTTCACAGTCAGCTTTGGTCTTCACCATCCTGAATAATGTTGTGCAATCTGCAAACTTGACCACTAGACTATTCACCTCTAGTTCCAAATCATTTATGAATAAATTAAACAGAACCAGTCCCAATACTGATCCTTGTGGGACTCCATTGCTTTTGTTGTTGTTCAGTTGCACAGTCGAGTCCAGCTCTACTTCCCCCCCTCCCCCGCCATTCTGAGAACTGTCCACTTATTCCTACTCTTTGCTTTCTGTTATTTAACCAATCCATAAAATAACCTGTTCTCTTATCCCATGACTGTTAAGTTTACTCAGAAGTCTCTGGTGAAGTACCTTGTCAAATGCCTTTTGAAAGTCCAGGTATATAATGTCTACTGGGTCACCATTCTCTACATGCTTGTTCACTTTCTCAAGAACTCCAAAAGGTTGATGAGGCAGGACTGCCCTTTGCAGAAGCCAAACTACTGCTGCTACTACTACTACTACTACTACTACTACTACTACTACTACTAGTGCCTTGACTTGGATGGCCCAGTCTAGTCCGATCTCATCAGATCACGGAAACTAAACAGGGTCAGTTTTGATTAGGACTTGGATGGGAGACCACCAAGAAAGTTCAGGGTTGCTTGCTACACAGAATAAGGCAATGGCAAGCCACCTCTGAACATCTCATGCCTCAAAAACCCGACTTGATCACCACATGTCAGCTGTGACTTGATGCCACTTTCCTCCTCCTCCTCCACCACCACCACCACCAGTTGTAGTAATAAAACAATAAAGAATGTTGTTAATAACTGATTATTTATTGTTATTTTCAATATTTACTTTAATTCTTTAACAAATGAAGGGCTTAACTAGATGTGCTGATGGGAGGATCTCCATGGAGGAATCTCTGATTTTTTTTAAAACTGCAAATAGCAGCTTCATGGGGGCAGATTCAAATTAAGACCATTGATGGATTCCTGCCCCACTCCCCCAAAAACCTTTCTCCCATGCCATTTTCATGATCTCTGTTAAATCTTTTGGGTTATTAGATGCATTCGTGTTACCGCCTCTGGCTCCAGGTGGTCACCCTCCCTGGCTGCATGGCTGACAAGCACAACTGTAGAACTAGTTTAGGTTGTGACTATCAGCAAGAAGTGTCCTTAATATATACAATTACTTCATAGGGAACTTTAGATTTATTCCAGGGAAAATGGCAACATTCTGCAAACTGATCTATTAGATTAAGTAATTAAAAACCTTATAGTTAATTAAGAATGGAATCCCAATGAATCAAGCAGCACTTTCACCCCAAGAAAATTATTTTTAATACAAGTTTTAACAAAAACAGCAGATGGCAGATGCTAATTTAGAGCTGCATTCCATCTTCTCTTTCCCTTAGTAGGGTATGCCTTTTCTAAGATGGGGTTGCTGCGACACATACACAACCATCTAGAAACAAAACAAACATGGCTTTATATTCAAAATGATAGTTTCCTCCATATCTACTTTTATATGGATTTAATTGATTAAAACTTCATGATCAAGACACATAGAGTTAATCAATTATGGCATTAATCTTATGTGCACTTGCCTGGGAGTAAGATGCATTGAGCTCAAGTAGAGCTGCCAATTGTTGTCTGGGAAATTTCTAGAGATTGGGGGTGATACCTGAGGAGGGTAGAGTTTGGGAGGAGAGGACGTTCAGGGTGGATGTGATGCTATCTAGTCTCCAAAGATACCATTTACTCCTCAGGGACTGATATCTGTAGTCTGGCAATCAGCTGGAATTTCAGGACACCCCATCTTGAGGTTGGTAACCCCATCAGTGATACTTTCTTCTCAGTAAATATGCATAGGATCAAGTTGCATGATTTCTGTAACTGAAGGAAAGCCCTAATACCAACAAAGACATTGACGAAAACACAAGTTCTTTGCACAGTATTTTAATTGGTTTCCTTAACAAATGAAGGACAATCCTGTCAATTCAGCGTAATATCTGCAGTGTTTATTTTTGCTGGTAAGACTGAGAAAGGAATTTGAACTAGAAGCGATTGGCTTACTGGGCAAAATAAAGATTGATTGTTGAGGAGTCAAAGCAGCAGCCAGATAACTTGTGTAGTTTGTGTTCAAGTGTTGTCTCTGTACAAAGTACTCCCCTTGCCTTTATGGTCTAATTCTGTTTTTCCGTCCCAGGCTTGGTGTACGATAATTTACATTGCCTTTTATGCTTATGTCTCACAATCCAAAGGGAAATGCATAGTTAGAATAGAAATATTTAAGAGGAATAGGGCTGCCATTTCTGAAACTTTTTAACAGCTGACATCCCCCAGCTTTGGTGAATGCCTATTTATCCTGTTTTAAGAGGGTTTGATGTATTTAAATTCCTTATGCTCTCATTTATGAGATAATCACATGTTCATTGCTCAGTCCAGATGCATTCTATAAGGCAACTTTTATTTCCCTGGATATCTTCCAAGAAACCAGTGAACTATTGTTAATCACAAACTACTGTATGTTCAGAATGCCTAAGAAGATATTTTTTATCAGTTGATGATATTATTTGAGGAAATGCATATATCAGATAACAGTCCAGAAGCTGAATGGATAGTTCTAAGGTACATTCCTGAATAGTGTATTTGAATCCCATGTGGCTTCAGACTCAATGACTGCTCATAGTTCAGAGGTTCTTAAATTTAAAGTAAGATTTTATAAATTTTTGCCTTATGAATTGTTGCCTTTGTTTAGCCCCTAAAAGTTGATTCCGTCTCCTGATATATCACCCTGATTCTCTAACACAGGGGTCCCCAACTTTTTTGAACCTGTGGGCATATTTAGAATTCTGATACAACATGGTGGGTGCATCCACAAAATGGCTACCACAGGATATGGAGCCAGCTACTAAATGGCTGCTGCAGCTTACCTTCAGTCACACAGTGGTGTGCCAAAGTAATGTTTTTGAAAATCTGCACAAGCAATCAAATCTCCAATGGCCAGTGGCAGCGCTAGGGGTCTGGCCGATGAGGGTGAGTGCAGCAAGGCTCCTGGTCTCAGTGTGTGTGCTGCCGCTGCCTACTGTTGCTCTGCCTCTCATGTCTGTGATGTGAGAGGCAGAGTGATGGTGGGTGGTGGCAGTGTGCATGCTAGGACTGGGAGCCTTGCTGCTGCTTCTGGGCAGACTATTTTCATCTGCTTAGGAGCAAGGGAGGGTGCGAGGGCCCAACCTGGTGTCCTCTCCCCAGTTTGGTGCCCCAGGCAGCCGCCTACTGCTGCCCAGTGGTTGCACCGGGCCTGCCAGTGGCCAATCAAAAGCCTTGCTGGACTGAAGTTCCACATGACCCTGCTCAGTTTCTAAAAACACTGTTGCAACTCACCAATTTTATTTATTTAATAAAGCATATCTATATTGCCTTCTGATTTGCAGATCTCCATGGTGACTAAAAAAAGATGAGAATGACTGCAATGCAAAATAAAAATCAATGAATAAAACAACAGTAAATGACTACATAAAGCAACCAACCAATGGAGCTAAGAATAGCAGCAGTACAGCATGTTGCTGGCAGTTAGGCTAAAGGCTCTCTGCCTTGTCATGGTGCATATACACTAGCTGGGAGGGATGAAAAGAACCTTCCAAGGGAAGAGTTACATAATCTTGGTCCTAATTCTGAGATGACCCTGTCTTGCATGACTACTCCCTGCAATTCAGATGGCAAGGGTATAAGAAGCAGGGCCTCAGTGAAAGATGAATTATAAAAGACTCATGTGAGAGAAGATGGTCCTTAGATGTACATTTTTGATCCACCAGGTGTGGAAGAGGTTAGTTAGGTTGGATAAAATCCTGGTTGTATCTTGTGTTTATTGTCATAGGGTTTGGAAGATGGGCCTAATATGTGGAATGGTGAAAGGGACAATTGAAAAACAGTTCTGTGGACCACGTGAAAAATAGGCTTAAATGTACATTGTTATTTCACCAGGCAAAATGGGCAAAGGAACTCAGCAGGACAGGACAGGCAAAGCCCAATAGTAGCTTGCTGCCACTCTCATGGGACAAACAAGAGTGCAGCATCCCTAGTTAATCTGAAATTGCTTTTTGCTTGCCTTTCTGAATAAACAGAAAGTGCAGCAGAAAGAAATTGCCATTTCCAAAGCAAAGTGATCTGAACTCAGCCTGCCCAGATGTTCAATCTGCGTAAGTTTCACTAGGCTAAATCCCACTAACTTCAATTAGAACGAATTTTGTACAAATCCTAGCAGTCAGCCCTCTAGTAGGTTTCCCAACATTGCCTCAGCAAATGGTGGGAGATTTTGGGTGTGGTGCCTGGAGAGGCTGGAGTTTGGGACGAATGTGATATCATGTGGAACTGATGCTCTAGGATGTCTCTGCAAGTTTTTACCATATCGATTGGAAGAAAATCCTCAAGCATCACTATGTGGAGACCATTTCTTCCTCTGCTCTTCAGTTCCTTGGAGGTGAGAAATTGGGGCTGAGGAGTGGGTAAATGGGAGGCCTAATCATTAGTTGTGCTCCATATGCAACAAACAGATATGTTGATTGTAATTTCTGGAATTAAAAAATTAAAATCTTTAAAAACATAAAAAAGCACTTTAAGACCAAATGCCTCCCTGTGTCCTCTGTGTAACTCTTTGTGCCTTCTGTGGGTGCCAGATATCTTCCTCTGCCTGGTGTACTGGACGAGAATTATAATTGCCTATAAAAGGCAATTGCCTATAAAAGCGCACTCTTTCTCCTTTTTGCCTCAACTTTGACAGAGTTTCCTTGAATGAAGTCTACCATCCCTGAAATTTCATTAAAACTGAGTAGAAAGTAATGAAGGCACTGCTGGAAATGTGTTTCTATTGGAACCAATGAGAATAAAAAAAGGACTCAATACAGCAAGGAATGTATTTTTTTTTAAAAAAAACAGCCCCCTATTGATTTTTAAAAAGTACTTGAAGTGGTTTTGAGTGGTATAAAAGCATCATCAATACAAACAATCATATACAATGCCAGAATAAACCCTATTGTATTAAAACCTATTGTATTAAAAACAGTAACACTTTTAGTTAAGAAAGATGTGGCAAAGGAAAATGCTCAAATGCATTTTCCTTTGCCACATCTTTCTTAACTAGACTTAATAAAAACAGTAACACTTTTAAATTGGAAAATAGTATTTATCAGATGAAAAACATTAAAATCATAAAAAATAACAACACAAAGCACAGTCCTAAGTAGACAGCTTTCTAAGTCAATTGAAATCAATGGGCTTAGAAAGGTATAACTTATTTAGGATTTCATTGCAAAATTGCAGAACAGGAAAATCTTTGCCTGTCTCCTATAAAACAGAGTGAAATGAAAATGAATATAATTTTAAAAACAAAACACCTCCCTCAGCATTCATAGTTCCTGCACTGAGACTTGATCCAGGCAAAGAAGCACTTTCCTGTGAGACTATTTATACTTAAATTCAGATAGTCAGCTGTGTTGGTATGAAGCAATAGAACAAAGTTTGAGTCCAGTGGCACCTTTAAGATTAACAAAGTTTAATTCTGGGTCTAAGATTTCACATGCATTTGATACCATCTGATAAAGCGTGCATGCACACAAAAGCTTATATCCAGAACCGAACCAGAATGTTTAGGTTTGTGCCTATTCCTAGTAGTGATAATAATCATCAATGCTATATGGAAAGAGCTTGCATCAGTGATCAGGGCTTAAGTGAAGGAATTCTAAAGTTTTACCATACAAAACAACTTCTCTAAACATGAAACTTAACGCTTTACAATGATCCATTTCAGCAGAGAATGTAGCTTTTTGGCATGGCATCTAGGAAACATAGCTTGTTAGACAGCAATGTTTTATGGTCTCCTAATGAACTCCAACTTTGAGTCCAACTCCCTCAAATTGTCTCATTTTAAGATTAATTTGCCTCTTTCTCCCTGCTAAGAAGGCTATTATTGATAGGGAGTGTCCAATGCTGAATGTGTAAAAAACCCCTAATGTATGTTGCTTGGGGAGAAGAGATAACCTTTCTACACACATGACGAATGCAATTTTTACAAAGGATGATACACTTTCTACTCTGTACCTTATATATCTACAATGATTCTTGCCTATGACTCTTCCCATTGATATGTATAGGTTTTGTGTTACAGATTTTTTGGGTGGTGGTGGTGGTGAGTATATAAACTCTGGGCAGTGACAGTGACCAGCTGGAAAACTGTTACAGCTAATGAAGTGAGATTCGGGCCTTGCATGTCTAAAGCTGCATTGGTCGGGGTGGACAGATTGTTGATCATCTGGGTAACACATGCAGAGGAATGAGAAGGCAGACACAGGTTTTCATTTGCCCACCTGCAATTGTCAAGAGTCACTCTATTTTGTTCCTCTTGTCATATGTATCCAGTATACAATGCTTTGCTTGTGTTAGCTATGCTGCCTTTGATGTAACCTGCTGCTTGCTGTTTATCTGAAGGGAGGATGGTATGTCTGGGAGCTAGTTAGTTGCTATGTAACCAAGGCCAAGGGCTGGAGGGGATGCGACCCAGGAACTGATAATGACACCTGTGGTGATGAGAATTAGTAGAAACCCTGCGCAAAACCTCCACTTTAGCTTGGCGCGCTTTGGCTTGAATTATAACGGTCAGGACAAAGATTTATAAGTTGGAGGGATTGGCGGGAACATCAGTTCCGACAATGCGTGTGTATGCTCATGAAGCTGGAAGAAGATGCAAGGTTTGGAAAGAGTTTATGAAGAAAGCAATAAATCCAGCCTTTTGAGGGAGAATATACAAGCCACTCTCGGCTATATGTTTCCCCATTTGCTTTTGTTGAATAAAAAAGAGCTTTTGTGCGAAACCTGGACTGCTTTTTGTACACTTGCTTGGAATTTGAAAGTGGTCCACAATGATGCAGAACTTGAGAGGGACCCCTCTCTACCCATTAGGATACTTTCTCATGTGATAATTCTGTCCACAAACCAACATCTGTTACAGTAGATCTATGTTTGGTATTATCTTTATCTGCATCTGAAACACCTTGGCCTATCTTATCAGGTGTGAATTGCAAAATCTTACTATTTACATTATTTTCTTGTGGCTCTTTAGCCTCTCCCTGTCCAGTAAGTACTCTTGAATTAGTTCTATATTTTCATTTTGAGCCAACATCATGGCTGCTTCCTCATAATCAGCTTGCTGTTCCACATTCTGCTTCGCTGTTTCTCTTTCAGGGAGGTTTTTGTCTGGTTGCATGCTAGTAGTTGGCTCAGGCTGGATAGTTTCATTGCTAGCTCTTGTAGCTTCAATGAGTGGTTGATGCACAAAAGAAGTGATTGGTCTTAACTTCAATTCCATAGCATTTTCAAATCTCTGTCTCTTGCACTTGCTAGCACCACTTTCAAATCTTTTACTCATGCTCAGATAAGAATCTAAAAATAAAAATAAAATTAATTTTCAACTGGATAAACACATGGATCAGAGGTCCATCAGTGACTATTGGCACAAGGTATAGATGGTTGCTGCTGAAAGGTTACAGAATTCAGATTTTCACTGTGGAAAAACCAGTGTCCACCCTCAGCCCTGGGGGACTGAGTAGCTGGTTTGTGGCTCGTGAGCCTCGCTTCTCCTTTCTACCTCCTTGGTGGGCTTCTGTCACTCTTCAGGAGCTGCTACCACTCACTGACTTCCCTATGCCTTTCCTGAGGGACGGTGAGACCCCTCTGGCTGACTCCTGGGGTTTGGAGATGAAAACCCCAAATGTTGGGTTTCTCCTGGAGGGTTGGCACCTGCACATTTTTGGGCTTTTCCCCTGTTGGGACCCTTCTTAAGGCACTGGTAGTGGGCAGAGCAGGGGAGACTCCATGGTCAAAGTACCCGACTGGGGTTTTAAACAAGGAACAAAGATTTTATTGACTATTTACAAGTAACAGGATTTTAAACATAAAAAGGCACTTTAAATCAAACACAGAGAGGAAAACACCACCGGGCACAAATAAAATAAGACAAAGAGCAGTTCCTCTGTCCCTGAACTGATCCCTTTACTTATTTTCACTCGGGATGAGGTTCAGTTACCAACCTGCAGCCTGGCCTCCTGCCTTCTACAGGTAGTTCTGGATCCCTGTGAGGATCCCTTCGCATTGCTGCCTTCCCTGATCCCAAGGCCTCTCTCTGCCTGTAGACAATCTGCAGCAAGAGCCTTCTGGCCTCTCTGAGGGTTGCAGGATGACTCCTCCCTCCCAGGCTGGCTGGAGCATTTATATCTTCTGACTCTGCCCCCAGCTTTTCTGCACTTTTTGGCCATAGAAGCATCTGGGATTTGTAGACCTATTCGGGAGTTTTGCCCAACTTCCCAGGGTGGGTGGCTATTTTAACTAAACTAAACAACCTAAACTAAAGCAAACACAAGATGGAGTCTATTCTGTCACATCCAACAAGCCAACCCTATAGCACAACATCATTTTCCAATCTAAACATTTTCAAAAGTTTAAAAACTCTCAAAATTGCCAAAAGGATTCAAAATAATTTTCTCCAAGACACATGCAATTAGAAGACTTGAAAATTATGCAAAAACATAGGTTAATAATTAACTATAATTTCTCATATAATAATCCCAGCAGCAGCAAGCACCAGGCTCCCATCCAACAATCAATACTAGCCATTTAAAAGAGCCAACTGCCAAAAATGGTATATAAATAATTATGTAAAATTTTGATTAGATTCTACTATTAATGTTTGAAGCAGTATTGTTTGGATTTATTGGCAAGACAATTGACACCATCAATATTCCTTTTCATAGCCAAGAATTTCTGAGAAAGGGGTTACAAGTGCATGCTGTAGGCACCGACAGGGCTCTGTGAAGTGTGAAAGATAGACTTCCCTGCCTGGGAGGGGTGAGGCCAGTGCCAGTTGTATGTGCTTGCTCTGTTCAAGCCAAAGTGGAGGGAAGGAATGGAAGGGACTTGGGAGAGCTTGCTTGTCTGTTCTATCTGCCCTAGTCGGCCCCCCACTTGCACTCTCCCACTGATTAAAGTGCAGCACGTACCACTACTGACCTGACCCTTGAGCTGGGGAAGGCTGGGCAGCAGGTTGTTGTTGACTCTGGGCTGCTGGCTCTGGAGTCCTGCAGTCTGTACTCTGAATAGTGGCACCAGAGACCTAGAAGGGACAGGGCTTGTCAGTCCAACCCCTGCACAGTTTCATCAAGGCTGGCCTTAAGGCAATTGGAGCAATTTGGCTAAATTGGGCCTCACAGGCTTCTACTAAGAGGGCCCCCACACCAGGGCAATATAAATGGATTTTATTTATATCTCTAAGGTTCTGTAGACTTTGGTTGTGAACTGGGGCCCCACAAAATTTTTTCCAGTGGGCCCCCAGAATTTCAAATTGGGCCCCACTGGCTGGCCCTGAGTCTCATAGTTGCTGGGCCCAAGTTGCTCTGCCTTCGCATGAAGTCTTGGGTTTGCAATTTTGGGAGAGGGGAGACTGCCTGTTGGGGGGGGGGCAGGGCTGTGGAGGCCCCCTAGATTTAGAGGCCCTAGGCTTCAGGCTACGTAGCCTATACATAAATCCGGCACTGCTTGAGGTGATAGAATGCATTCCTTCAGACTGCAGGTGGAGGATCACATTTCTGAAAGTTCCCCCATGTTAATTTTTGAATGCTCTTTTATGTTAAAAAATTCCCTACAAATAGAAAACCCACACAATCAAGCAAGTTAAGGGAAGATGGAATATAACAGGGGTGGCCAACGGTAGCTCTCCAGGTGTTTTTTGCCTACAACTCCCATCAGCTCCAGCCATTGGCCATGCTGGCTGGGGCTGATGGGAGTTGTAGGCAAAAAACATCTGGAGAGCTGTTGGCCACCCCTGGGATATAAGCTTTCTGTCTACTGTGTTAAATTACTATTTACTTGCAAAGGAACCTTCAGAACTGAAATCTAGCACCTATAGTCTGAAGAGGTACAGTTCATTCTGTTGGTAGCAAGCCTGTAAACTAGAAAATTTTAGCGGGGGGGGGGGGCAGGGGATAACATTTTAGGTGGAGGGGCCATGGGGCCCAAAATGATGTCACAATTTAACAATAGATAAATAAAATTCTAGGCAGTTGGCTGCAAGATAATAAAAATCTTGCATGGCAGCTGGCTGCAAGGGTCCCCACCCCAGAGAAGGCTGACTTACCCTCGCTGTTTTCCCCATCTCTTTCCTCCACTGTCAGGCTGGTGAAGGGGTTAGTACTCCGCAGTCTAAAATGTTTCTAATAGCTGTAAGATGCATTCTTTGTTTGGGGGGAACTTTTATTCTTCTCCCCCCCCCCAGCTCAACTTATTTTAAATTAACCTAAAACACTGAACACTAAACTGTGGCGCACGACCATTCCTAAAAGAAATGCAGATTCTCCCATGCTTTGGGATCGGCTCCCCTTTCCGA